>NW_021135728.1:283790-361039 GCF_004193835.3 Ostrinia furnacalis | reverse complement strand
CGCTTCAAACTCGGTACTTCTTTCCCAATTCCATAAAATTCAACATTTAGAAAGTGCCAAAAAATTTTAAAATAGGTAGTTGAAACAAACCACAGCTAATTTTCATAGTGTACTGTACTATACGATAAACATGTCAGTCAATTTGACAACCTTTGTCGGAAACATTATTCAATGAAAATATTGTCCGAACCAAACAATAACACATACTTTAACACATTGTGAACCACTTTTCTTTCACGACTATAAAAGATTTTAGCAATTTAATTCACAAAATCAATTGCGCACATTTAAAATAAAGTTTGTTTACACTTTGACAGCAATAGACTGACATGCAAGGTGACATGTCATTGAAGTTTTCAGTTACTGTTGCCATTAAAAGAAATTAGTACCATTAGTTTTCCGCAACATGGCGAGGGTTTTTATGTTCCTGGTCAGGCTATATAATGAATTGACTACTCGAACATCGCTGCGTTGTATTTATGATTACCAAACTCATTATCAAGATAAAATCGAAAATATTTTCACACCCAAAATCGAATACAGGCACAGTTAAACCATGTCATTGTGATGTTTCATTATAAACAATCAAACGTGACTTATAGGGCCAGAACTTTTACGAAAACGCATATTATGTGCGGCGAATCGACGCCATCCTGTTTATTTTTTTACCATTCCCGCGCTTCTGTCAGGTTGGTCTAACTAAGTGATAGCCGAAACTGGTTCAAGGTTTATTTGTATAATAACATTCGGTTGGAGTAACAATTACCCTTATCAAATTTTATGGTTACATACAAACTATATGAGTACTCGATCATGAAAGAATCATTATCGAAAACATGTAAACTTTTTAAAGAAACTAGCGCAACTGAAAAATAGGTGAATGTATTGAATACCCTAGAATCTAGGGTATTCAATACATTCACCTATTTTCTAATCTAGGGCCTAGATGAATGAGTGTTTAATAGTAAAATGTTTTGTTATAATTTTGAATAAGATCGTAAATAAATAATGTTTCTCTGAGAAAAAATCACACTTTAATTTTGCCATTGTCTACATGACTTCGTATTGCCACATTTCTATTTTTATTCATGTTAAAGCGAGCAAAGGCAATTTAAACCACACATGAAAAGAATCCACTTGGAAAATATCACGATCCAAGAACAATCAACGCGCCGATTGAGTCTGCCCGCGCGCCGACAAAGGTGGTGTAATACCCATCAATCTCCATCGACAGGAGACAGTTTGATTTCAAATAAAGAGTTTACTGTTCCGACAGCCTTGGGTTTTAACGCAAGAACAATCGAACGTAAAAATAGTTGGCCACCTGCGAATGATCATTCAACCGATCACATGAGGTAGCTAACTCGGTAATGTGATCGCAAGTGGGCTGAGAGTCTTCGGCATTCATAGTCAAATGTTCGGTGAGACTTTTAAGACTATTTGGTCAGATGATCTAAAAATACTTAAGGTGCATTATGTATTAGAAAAAACACAACAAGATCATCATCATCATCATTTCAGCTATAGGACGTCCACTGCTGAACATAGGCCTCCCCCAATGCTTTCCATGTTGATCGATTGGTAGCGGCCTGCGTCCACCGCTTACCTGCTACCTTTACGATGTCGTCGGTCGTCCCACGCTGCGTTTTCCGGTGCGCGGCCTCCATTCCAGAACCTTTCTGCCCCATCGGCCGTCAGTTCTGCGTACTATGTGCCCTGCCCATTGCCACTTCAGCTTGCTAATCCGTCGGGCTATGTCAGCGACTTTGGTTCGTTTACGGGTCTCTTCATTTCTGATTCGATCTCGCAAAGAAACACCAGGATGTAAACACAACAAGATGTAAACACATAATAAGACGATAT
The DNA here is from genome assembly GCF_004193835.3 of Ostrinia furnacalis. Taxonomy (NCBI): domain Eukaryota; kingdom Metazoa; phylum Arthropoda; class Insecta; order Lepidoptera; family Crambidae; genus Ostrinia; species Ostrinia furnacalis. The sequence goes on along the minus strand of NW_021135728.1, from coordinate 359,176 downwards.
CATCATGAAGTCCAAACATATCGACTTCGACGAAGGTTGTCCGGGCGGGAGCCATGACATGAAACATGAGAGTCAAGCTGACAGCTCCGCGTCTGCAGAAGAGATCTTTACCCTCTTGAAGACAAACGGTTCGTCGCCTTAAATTGGATTGATTCCATTATTTGTCGCGACCTCAGTGACCAGTATGTCGGCTCCATGTCTCTTAAATACTCTACAGATATTGCTAACATCTTACCTTCTTGAAGACAAACGGCTCGTCGCCATAAACTGGATTGATTCCATTATTCGGCGCGACTCTAGTGCGGAACTTCTTTCGCACAGTATCGGCGGGTAGTCCGAACATGTCGACCTTGACGTAGGTGCCGCAGCGTTTGTCCGTGAGCAACATAACAGCTTCGCGAGTCATAGATAAACATCTACAAACAATGTATGTGTCTTACCTTCTTGAAGACAAATGGCTCGTCGCCATAAACTGGATTTATTCCATTATTAGGCGCCACTCTAGTCCGGAACTTCTTGCGCACAGTATCGGCGGGTAGCCCGAACATGTCGACCTCAACGTAGGTGCCGCAGCGCTTGCCCCCAAGCAACATAACAGCTCCGCGAGTCATAGATAAATAAACATTTACAAACAATGTATATATCTTACTTTTTTGAAGACAAACGGCTCGTCGCCATAAACTGGATTGATTCCATTATTCGGCGCGACTCTAGTCCGGAACTTCTTGCGCACAGTATCGGCGGGTAGCCCGAACATGTCGACCTCAACGTAGGTACCACAGCGCTTGTCCGTCAGCAGCTGTCCGGACAGCACGGTGACGGACAGGGAGCCGGCGATGATGCCGTCGACTGTGCTCTCCGCGAACGGGTCTAGGCGGCGGTCCTGCAAATATTTATGTGTAAAGTTTTGTGCCAAAATTGTCCTTATTACAACTACATAAGATCCCACAGAATTTAGTTTAATGTAACATCATTTGCACAGTCAACATCACATCGGACTATGGGTAATTATTTTTAGTATAATCCTCCTCCTCCTCCGATTACGACGACTGCCTAATAATACAATGAGTTTGTAACTATTTCACCTAGTCTAAACAAAGTTATATTTTGTCATTTAAAATAAATCAAAAGGTATAAAAAATCAGTAAGAAAAATAATATTAAGCTCAAAAAAAAACATTGAACGTCAGTACTTTGTTAGTTCACTTGAAATATTTTAGACAATATCAGACATGGTTTTGTTTATTTATGTGTACACTAGCTTTTGCCCGCGGCTTCACCCGCGCGAAATTTAGTTTGTCACAGATCGTCATAAATTATAGCCTTTATTATTATTCTGGGTTATAAACAATAATATTGTAAATGTTCATCAAAATCCTTTCAGTAGTTTTTGCGTGAAAGAGTAACAAACATCCAGACAAACTTTCGCATTTATAATATTAGTAGGATTGCGCTTTACAGATGACACAAGCTATACCTTACCTTCCGTCGCATGAACTCCGGCTTGAGTAGGTACCCGCTGCGGCGGTTGTATTCAAAAGTGCCAAGGTTGAGTTGCATGGCCAGGTCTAAAGTCTGGAAGTTGAGCGCCACCAGCTGGCAGCCTGCGTTCCAGAACACCTGGACAGGGAAAAAATAGTTTTTTAACTGTAATAAAGCCAAATCACATTGAAAATGTATATCAGGATTTTAAAATAAAGGCTCCGATACACAATTCATTCGTTAGTGTCAGCCAAATGACGTCGCCTGCTGGACAAAGGCCACCCCCAAGGATTTCCACAAAGACCGGTCCTGCGCCGCCCGCATCCAGGCACCTCCCGCGACCTTAATCAGATCGTCGGTCCACCTAGTGGGAGGCCTGTCCACACTACGTCATCCGGCTCGTGGTCGCCACTCGAGGACTTTTCTGCCCCAATACACAATAACATATTATTTTGCAAGCCCACTACTATCGCCAAGACCCAAGTGGTGGCTTACAGTTGCGGATAGTAAGAGCGCTTTCACATTAAGGCGATTTAGCAGCGCGACAAACGCGCGACAGTCGCGAAAATTTCATACTATATGACAGTGGATGCATGCCTTCACATTATGAAAAAGCCGCTGCCGCGCAGCAGTCACGCTTCTAACGCCCTATTGTGAAAGCGCTCTAAAGCATAGCCTAAAACAGACCAGTTTGTGTACTGGAGGTTTCAAATAATGGGAAAATTCAATCTCTCTCTATTGCCATACTGTATTCACAAAATTGCCGAAGTCTACTGGCTTAATTTTACGTATGGATTAATGTTAGTTGGATCTTACCTGTGGCATGAAATTAGAAGAGTCGAACCTCGTCCCAGCGGGGTACACTCGCGATAGCTGATGCTTATTGTAGTTGACGAACTCGATTGGCCGCTCCTTTAGCAACGTCGTCGCTTGCTTCTCGTCAAACGACGACATCTCGTAGAAACGGTTCTTTTCTGAGATTGAAAAAGAGATAATGTATTGTAGGAAGGGAAATTCCGACATCAATAAACAACAAAGACAGCGCAATCCCAGTGACCACCATAAATCGTTGTTATATTATTATTATCTATATGTTTTCATACGAGTATTGCGGTCCTATCACCGCGGCAGTTCCGACGAAATTCGCTTCAGAATTGCTTGATTTTTGCTTTGGTGAATGTATGAACAGCACTATGTTCATACATTTACCAAGGCAAAGATGAGGATAGATGTGCGGAGACGAATGCAGATAGATTATTTCCAATAGTTTTCACTTAAACTGAGCGGACATCTAAACAATGAAATTGTTTTGTTTGCTTAAAGACATATTATTTCTACTGGTGGAAAATAGACCATAATGGGGTAATTAACGCGAAATTAAATACAGTTTTTTTATATTGTTACTTACTCTCAGCGCTCTCGAAAGAGCTAAAGTGCATGGGCTGCACGTAGTTTACGAGCGCGGATATCTCTGCGCCCGCATGCGTCTTTCGAGCCTCGCCAAGTTGGTCCTTATGACGGTCGCAATATGGACTAGTTTGGGATGCACTAATCTTAGCACTGGTACTCACTCTCGGCACTCTCGAAGGAGCTAAAGTGCACGGGCTGCACGTAGTTAACGAGCTCACCAATTGTTCCTTATGACGCTCGCAATATGGACTAGTTTGGGATGCACTAGTCTTAGCACTGGTACTCACTCTCGGCGCTCTCGAAGGAGCTAAAGTGCACGGGCTGCACGTAGTTCACGAGCGCGGATATCTCAGCGACCGCGTGCGTCTCGGTTGGCTGACGAATTGTTCCTTATGACGCTCGCAATATGGACTAGTTTGGGATGCACTAGTCTTAGCACTGGTACTCACTCTCAGCACTCTCGAAGGAGCTAAAGTGCACGGGCTGCACGTAGTTCACGAGCGCGGATATCTCAGCGCCCGCGTGCGTCTCCCGTGGTTCATCTGCCTCCCCTCCCCCCGCTTCCTCCTCCCCCGACGAACTGTCCGAGTCGGATGACGACGAAGAATCTTTGGAGCCTTGTCGCGCCAACTGTATACAAAAAGAACGATTACCAGTTTGTTTTTACACTTTTCTTTGTTTTACGGAATTTAAGCTATGTTCGCGTCGCTCGCGTTTTTTGGGATATGTCCAGAATAAAACTAGCCAAGTGCGAGTCGGACTCGCGCACCGAGGGTTCCGTTTAAACTTGTAGGTGCTGTACTAAAAAGGCCCATAGGACCTTTTGAGAAATGGTGCAGCAGTGTCAGACCAATGAATTTTTTATTGAAATGGGCTATGTTGATCAGTAAAACATGTTCGTGAGCAAATAAATATTTGATTTAATATGACCGCAAGGGCTGCTACTGCAGATGACTGTGTTTTATGAGATGAATTAAACTAGATTGCTTTCATTCAATCTAGACAAAATATATTTCATCATAGCTTTCTCGGTAAACAAAGAGATCAGACTGATATAAGTTTTCTGTTTTGGATTACTTTCAAGTAGGTTAAACCAGGCCTGTTTATCTCCGCGAGTTTACATCGAAAACAAAACAAGCACGATGGCACCCTACAGGATTACTATTCGACAAGGCCTCACATACGAGCGAGCATTGACTCACGCACGCGTATTCTTGTGTATGATGGAAAAAAATAAAGAAAATGGTGTACTAAATACTGTGCACTATTTAACTGCCTTAATATTAATAAAAACACAGAATGTACTTTTTATAAGTTGTCTGAAGATACTGAGAGGTAAATAAGTGGTTAATATTATTCATGATAATTCATGCTTAATCATGTATTTCCTCCGCCATTTTTTCTGCAGTTTGGCACCTCACGTCACATCATTTTACCCAAGTCAGCCCTATGGCTTCAGCGCAGTACCGATCACTGACGTTTGTCAACAAAATGGTGCTTGACTCTTGAGACAAGCTAAATTACACACCATATTGTTAATGATATTGAGCATACATTTTTTTAAATACCTTCGCGAAGTAAACCTTCTGTACGTAGTACTTATTATTATTCTGTGGTTAAACTACATTAGTTAGAGAAGACACCTACCGTCCCATGCGATATCTCTCCATTGCCTTGAGGCGGTTCTGGTTGGGGCTCGCTTTCTTCCGACGCGATGGAGTCTTCCTTTTTATGATGATGGTGATGTTTTTTCTTATTCTTGATAATAATCTTGTTCCGTAGTAGCGATGGCGGGGGCAGCTCCCCTCCTTTGAAAAAGAATTACAGTTTATTCAAACATGGTGTCCACTTAATTGTAAACTAGTACTTATTTCGATACGAAACAGGACCGGTCGTTGTGGAAGTCCTCGGGCAAAACCTTTGTCCAGCAGTGGACGTCATTTGGCTGAAACAAACGAACCTATTTCATAAGCCATAATGACGATCTTAGAAATGTTTAAAATAGTTAAATAATACTCTAAGGAATGCAAAAATGTACGCCTATAACATTATACAGAGCCAAGTAAAAATAATCGCACGTTGAAAAAGAAAGTGAACATTTTAATACAACAATATTTTTCAAACTCCACATAACATCTGCTCATTATTCAAAAACTTGTCCCGCGATAACGCCGATTAGTTTCGCGTTTGTTATGGATAACCGCTAATGGTACTGTGTTTACTGAATCCCTCGACGCATGATTTTTACATTGAAAACAAACACGTGCGTACGCGCAACTCCGCTAACAATAACTGTTTTAGTATAAAGACTGTGTATAATAAAATATTTTCTTTACTACACTTCTTATACGTTAAACAGGTATTTTACGAGATTTATTACTTGCGTTTCGTCGTTTAGCTTTGCTTTAAATATTTATAATGCCTAGAAACCGAGTTAGCGCAAGAAATGTAACTGGACCACAGGCTTAGTTTTTTTTCTATGCGTTCTAACAGTCAAATCTTGTTTATTGCTGATCGATTCATTTACAAAGGAGACAATGATCTACAAAGACTTCGTAAAAAATATTTAAATTCCAAGATCTATGCTGAAAATTTGAGGAAGTTTGCATCTTATTTCTCTCCTCAAACTATACTGAGTAGTTTATTATCATAGTGAAAATACAGCGGACCGTCTCGGGGCTATTGGTGTTAGGCCAAAGCAAACAATACAGGTGCTAGACGAGGATATTCCATAGCTATAGAACAACAGCCATATCAGGTTGCCTCATGCTAGAGTGTCTTAGGATTCTTTCTGCAAAATATCTATACTAATATTATCTAAAACGGTAAAACGGTGTTGTAGCTGCATGTTAACAAATGTGACGAATCACAAATGAATGTGATACATGAAGAACAAGTGTGCAATGCAATTTTCATAAAATTGGCTGGCTGTTTGATTCGTGCTGTGGTTCGTTGCTAGTGGGTTATTGAACGCGCGACCGTCAGCGAGAGGAAACACAGATGATTTATATTCATCGTCATCGCGACCCTGAGAATATGTTTTTGATTTATCTTAATCTGCGCGAAATCGATTGTTTCGTGAAAATATCAGATAAGCACATTTCACGATAAGCCACACGCCATCAGGTTGGAATTAGAAACTATACTATTTTGAAATTTCTTGGCGAGTTACGGACACGAACTATTCAACTCTGATATTATGCCTAGCCTATTATCGCGTTCACACCGCTTAAAACACACGGAAAAAAATATAATGTGGCGAGCTACTAGGACTAATTTAGAGTGAACTATTTACAATGCATAGTAATATTTATTTTTGCACAAAAGCATTTTTCAGTGATCATGGTGCATAGGAATGCGCCGAAACGTCGAAGTCTCGTCAAAAAAGTATGGTAGACATCGCGTTACTTTTATCAATTTTGGACATAATCAGTACTTCAAATAAAAGTAGCGTTTTATAATCAACAGTAGTATAGTTATGCTTTTAAATAGTGGCAGAATTGATTCCACCATTTTTTGAACTTCGGTAGGAAAACATAGGTTTAAATCAATGAAAAATATTGTTCGTTGTACCAGTTAACAGTAAAAAGCCTAGGACGTCCACCCACAAGGTGGAACGACGACCTCATAAAGGTAGCTGGATGCAGTCCGCTACCCAACGGTTATTATGGAAATTATTGGGGGAGGCCTATGTTCAGCATACCAAATTCAAATTTTTCATTTGGGCATTAAGGCAATCTTAAAGGTATACGGTAAAACATGTGGTAAATTACATTATCACTGCCTCATTAAGGGTTAAAGGGTTAAGGTGTTACCTGGTTCCAGTTGGTGCGAGTCCAGAGGCCTGTCTAGCAACATGCTCCCGAATATGTCCCTGCAGTAGTTGGCTATCTTGGCCTGCTGCCGCGGGTTGCAATGGTTCTCGAAACTCAGCACCACAGGGTAGTCCGAAGTCTTGAAGGCGCTTTCGGCGATGGCTTCCAAGACTTCTTTTGCGCTGATCTCAGGCACGAAGGTGTAGCCGTGGACGATCACCGGCTCTTCTGTTCGCCCGTTCCAGAAGTCTAGTTCGACGCATCTGATTGGGAGGAAAAATAAATGTTAATCATTTTATATTAATGTATATTTATTGCCATCAGGGTCACATAAAACTAGCAATCAAAATACTATAAGTTGGAACGACACAATTTAGGCTATGACATTTTTATGGTTTTGTTTTCATTTGATAGATATCAAGATTCGTACATTTCTCTTTAATCAGTATATCAGACCCTCACAAATGTCTATTTATCTGTAGATTCCCAAACCTCAACTAAAACTTTATAAATAAAAGGATGAACATTTGGCCAGACGATATATTATTATCTCAAAAATTATTCATTTTGTTAAACTGCACACACAAGGTGCAAAATAATCCGACTAAGAAACAACATAACTAACTCCGTACAGAACAAAATACTGCTCATTCGAGTATAAGTGAATATTAAATTCTATTGAACATTCCATGAACATAACTCAAAAGGTTAATTTTATGCAAGTCTTGACAGTAATAGACAATAATGACATGAAATCCATACGTATCTCTAAGCGACTCGGCCAGAGCGCTAGTATGTATATTGTTTATGTCCCGTAAACATCGCAAAGTACGGTCTGCATTAATTCTGTACATCAAAGGGATAGTACCGAGAAACAAGTGGCATTCCAATATCCAATAGTTCCAGTACCTATTGACAGCTCAATTACAGTTGAATATTTTAGGATTTAACAAGAGCCGCCGACTTGTTATAGATTAAATAATTATCTTGTTCAATCTGTACTCATTATCATAAATTACGCCGTAAAATCTGCATTTTGCAAAAATATTACTGATCTCTAATTTTAACGAAATAGCAAAATAGCAGTAGAGTAGGCCCGATCAATAATGCAGTGTTAAGTGCCAGATTTTAGCAAATATATTAGCCTACCCAATAGCCAGCTACTAAATTACGAAGACAATAAACACAACAAGCGCACACATTTACCCACGACTCCCGGCCTTAGACCTGTCACAAAAAGTCAGCTGCATTTTTCTAGAACATTTCCAATAATATTAAGAGAGTAACTCTATGAGATACGAGTAGGTACTATGGCCAATGGCCATGTATGCAAAGTACTCCTGGGACAAACTTAGTCTACACTGGTTGAGTTTTTGTTGGGCTACTGGCACAGGAGTTACACCGCTGCGTACGAGAGAGGTGGGAATACTCCTGTTTTAATTCTAATTTTTAAATAATCAACGCATTGCCGATTGGTGATTTACATATAAAATATCCGTTTATATTGTGAACAACCTTTCTGCTTTTTCCTATTTTGTGTCGATACCGATAAGCGATAACGCTGTCGATACTGCGTTAATTGGTGAAACTATTAAAACACCATCATAGAGGTGTGGAGATTTCCTGGTTTAATTAATTCGATAACAATCTCATTAGTGCAACAGTGTGATAGCGTCGACACTTCCCGCAGAGCGCACTGCGGTGTGAGGCCACTTACCGCTGATTAAAACTGAAATGAGTTATTTATTTGCTGGGAGCTTTTAAAGGCTGGCCGAAATTAAATGCTTGTTCATCATTTAATGCGCTGTTTTCTGTTCAGTCGGTCAGTGTATGTATACGTATAGTACCAAATGAGACATTAACATTTGTAGAATTCCATAGAGCCAGAAGCAAAAATAATGCGCGTGTTTTTAATCTCGAAGGACTTTATGTGAAGGTGTTCTTAGTGAACTCCATAATCTACAACAGTACGTATGTGTAAAACATTTCTACATACTCATAGGAGGCTAAAGAGAGGTTCTCTGCCCATTTCAGTTCATGTCAACATCTTAAATCATGTAAATTTCTCAAAAAACTCAACTTCCTGGAATGTAAAATTTAAAGAAAGATAAGACAATTTCTCATAATGTCGATTTCTCACAATGACTTAGTATTTCGTCGTAACTTCTTAGAGTAGGCGCACACCGTTGATTTTTCGTCGGCCGATAGTTTAGTCGGGCAGTTGATCAGTATGGGCTGGGCATGTATGGGAGTGCGCACACTACGCCGATTCGATTTGGCCGATTCTTCATACAAATTAAAATCGGGCACAACTATCGGCCAACTAAAAATCAACGGTGTGCGCCTACTGTTAGTGAGAAGCTGCACGCACCGCAAACATTTTGCCGCATCACTGTACACTCACTGTATGCGGCGCCGCAATACGGCACCGTCTCGCTCAATCGAAGTGCGGTGTGCCTGCGGTGCGGCGCCGGAACGCACCGTCTGGCATATTATTGATTTTTATATGCAGGACGCCGCAGCGAAATCGCTCCGGCGCCGACATGGTGGGGTGCCGAAGCCACATGGCTTCTAGAGGGTATCAAAATACTATCAAAACATAAACCAACCTGCAGCCAGCTAAAAGACTCTGCCTGTATATCTCCACACTGGATTTGCCGGTGATCTGATGGCCGGTGAGGTAGGTATTATGCGAACTGTTGATGAAGTAGTGCGCTAGTGGTTGTTCCATGTCGTCGCAAAGATCCAGCTTGTTCGGCGCGACGATTGGGTTGTCTTCTGACATTAGAAACCTGAAAGAGAAGAACGCAATTAATGTCATGTTTCACTGCTGTAAAGTCCTGTCACTTACAAGTGGTTGAGAATGTTGAGATAGTGAGCTGTAAGGTAGCTCTCATTAAACATATTGTTAGACCAAACAATGTTATAGAAACTTTTTTTTATTATATTACTAGCTGACCCGGCGAACTTTGTTCCGCCTTAATGGCAATAAATAAGCAGACTTTTTTTTAATTTCGAACGGGATAAAAAGTATCCTATGTCCTTCTCCTGGCTCTAAACTACCTCCCTGACAATTTTCAGCTAAATCGGTTCAGCCGTTCTTGAGTTATAAGCGAAGTAACTAACACGACTTTCTTTTATATATATAGATTCACTTCACAGAGCAATAATTGCTCTATCGACTCATCGGTGCATCGAACTGCTATAGGACTTTTTGATCATCCACTATGCAGGGTGATATTGTAATAAGTATCCAAATTTTTAGGAGCGACTCAGCATCAGTAACTTAATCGATTTACGTAAAAAAAACATTTTGGCCTTCTGGATGTCGGCGTACGGGTGCTGGATCTCGTTCAGTCGCGGGTTCCATTTGATGTCTTTGAGAAACTCCAGTTGGGTAGTGCTAGAATATACACCTTATGTTATTAGCAAGAAAGTCCACTTTCCACTGACCTCAAGAACCCGTCAAAGGTGAGCTGCGAGCGCTGCTGGTGGTACTTGTTGTGCTCATACGCCTTGATGAGGTCCTTGGCCTTCTGGATGTCGGCGTAAGGGTGGAGGATTTCGTTCAGGCGTGGATCCCGTTGGATGTCGTTTAGGAATTCCACCAGTTGTGTAGCTGATAGGTAGGGCTTGCCGTCCGTTCTAAGAAAGAAAAAAGCTTTTAGATTAACGCATGAGCAAGTTTGGTAAGACCTAACTCATTGTTTTGCCCAAATAACCTTTAGTAGCATAATATGGAGCTCTCCCCGCCAGAAGAGCATGGCCTAACCACTAAACCCCGATGATGTCCTCCGGAGCCCAATGGAGCTGCAAGTTATTGTTGTGCTTGCCATTTGTATCTTGACCTGTACCTTTTAGGCGACAATAGGCCAACGATTAAAGCTAAGCGTCCACTTGTTGGCATCGTACGCAACGGACGCATCGTACAAAACACATCGTATTGGATGTGCGATGCGTACGATGCGGACAGGTGGACGCACTTATATGAGTTTCTATATAAATAATACTACGATCCGTTGCGTGCGATACCGACATGTGGACGCTACCCTTAAAGGATCGGTATTTGGATTCGATCCCTGTCGTCCACTGGACTGTTGTAGTACCTTCTCCTAAGCATTATGCTCGACTAGGGTTTCTGCTCGAGCTTTCTCGAACTCGAGAAAACTCGAGAAATTTGGCTTCATTCGAGACGAGAAAAAAATTACCGGAGCTCGAGAATTCTCGAGTTTCGATTTTGAAGCTTTAATATTCTTGAAAGNTTTTGAAGTCGGTTGAAAAGAGGCTCTCTGCCCATTTCAGTTCATGTCAACATCTCAAATCACCTAAATTTCTCAAAAAACTCAACTTCCTGAAATGTTGTGAACATGTGAACAATGTCTCATAATGTCGATTTCTCACAATGACTTTGGATTTGGTCGTAACTTCTTAGATGGTATCATAATACTATGTGTAGACATTATCACCAAGATAGTTGATCAACTAAGTCACTAATTTCCTTAGAGGTGGGAGCTATAGAGGCCTGTAATATGGGTATCTACGGAAACCTATCTCAAGCTCCAGTCTCTCACACACAGGGTAACATAATTTAAAAAAAATATATTATCTAACTAAATATATTATAAAAGGAGAAACTGACTGACTGACAGACCAACGCACAGCCTAAACGGCTAAACGTAGGCACTTGAAATTTGGAAGGGACGTAGCTGAGGTACCGTAGAGGTGCACTAAGAAAGGAGTTCCCGAAATTCCCACGGGAACGGGTTAATAGCGGGAAGATCCTTTTGTATGAAAAATCTAAACCGCTTAAGTTAGACGCTTGAAATTTGGCATGCAGGTACCTTAGTAAACTTAAAGCTTAGTTACAACAGGATATTGCAAAATTCCCACGGAAACGGGAGTTAGCGGGAAAAAACATTTGTATGAAAAAATCTAAAGAAGAGGGTAAAACGGGATCCACGCGTACAAAGTCGCGGGCGGCCGCTAGTTGTACTATCAAAACAAACAAACCTGCAGCCAGCTAAAAGGCTCTGCCTGTATATCTCCACACTGGATTTGCCGGTGATCTGATGGCCGGTGAGGTAGGTATTATGCGAACTGTTGATGAAGTAATGCGCTAGTGGTTGTTCCATGTCGTCGCAAAGATCCAGCTTGTTCGGCGCGACGATTGGGTTGTCTTCTGACATTAGAAACCTGTAAGAGAAGAACGCAATTAATGTCATGTTTCACTGCTGTAAAGTCCTGTCACTTACAAGTGGTTGAGATAGTGAGCTGTAAGGTAACCCTCATTAAACATAATATTGTTAGACCAAACAATGTTGTAGAAATAGCTATAGAGATAGGCTATAGAGATAGTTGTAAGCCACTCTTCAAAAAATTAAAAATATTGCCATTGCCATGTTTATATATCAAGGAATTATGCCTATTTGTAAAAAAACATCCTGATAATTTTAAGACGCATGAACAGGTATTAGAAAAGACTACTCGCCACAAGAACNGATTTGTATTTGTATTAAAAAGATTAAAATACGTTTCAAACAATGAAGCAATGATGTCGGCATATTACGGTTATGTCTCCTCTATACTAAATTATGGAATTATTCTCTGGGGGAACTCTGTTGATTCCGAAAAAGTATTTAAAATACAAAAAAAATGCATGCGTGCGATGTGTGGGGCAGGCTATAGAGATAGTTGTAAGCCACTCTTCAAAAAATTAAAAATATTGCCATTGCCATGTTTATATATCAAGGAATTATGCCTATTTGTAAAAAAACATCCTGATAATTTTAAGACGCATGAACAGGTATTAGAAAAGACTACTCGCCACAAGAACAGATTGTATTTGCCCAAAATTAATTTAACGTTATATAAAAGAAATGTATTTTGTATGGCTATAAGAGTTTTCAATAAACTGCCAGCTTATATACAGGGAGCTTCTATGCCTGAATTTAGAAATGTATTGCACAAGTGGCTGCTCGATAAATGTTTCTACTCTGTAAATGAGTTTTTTTAGAATTAAATAATTGTGAAATTTTATGTATTAATATTGGTTGTGTGTTATTTTATGTAATTGACATTTAATTGTAATGATTAGTATAATTGGATTGTTGACATTGTTATGATTTTATCAAATGACTTTTCATAAGATTATTAATATTTTGACATGTTCTCCTAATTAACTTTCACATGCCAGTCATGGCAAGGTACACTGTAACGAAATTGATTATTTACAAACATCTAATGGACGTGTATTTCTGTGAATAAATGAATTTGAATTTGAATTTGAAACTTTTTTTTATTATGATATTCACTTCACAGAGCAATTGCTCTATCGAGTCATCAGTGCATCGAAATACTATAGGACTTTTTGATCGTGCACTATGCAGGGTGATTTTGTAATCAGTATCCAAATTTTTAGAAGCGACTCAGCATCAGTAATTTAATCGATTTACGTAAAAAAAAACATAATTATTTTCCTTCTGGATGTCGGCGTACGGGTGCTGGATCTCGTTCAGTCGCGGGTTCCATTTGATGTCTTTGAGAAACTCCAGCTGGGTAGTGCTAGAATATACACCTTATGTTATTAGCAAGAAAGTCCACTTTCCACTGACCTAAAGAACCCGTCAAAGGTGAGTTGCGAGCGCTGCTGGTGGTACTCGTTGTGCTCATACGCCTTGATGAGGTCCTTGGCTTTCTGGATGTCGGCGTACGGGTGCAGGATCTCATTCAGCCGAGAGGCCCTTTAGATGTCTTTGAGGAACTCCAGTTGGGTAGTGCTAGAATATACACCTTATGTTATTAGCAAGAAAGTCCACTTTCCACTGACCTCAAGAACCCGTCAAAGGTGAGCTGCGAGCGCTGCTGGTGGTACTTGTTATGCTCATACGCCTTGATGAGATCCTTAGCTTTCTGGATGTCGGCGTACGGGTGGAGGATTTCGTTCAGGCGTGGATCCCGTTGGATGTCGTTTAGGAATTCCACCAGTTGGGTAGCTGACAGGTAGGGCTTGCCGTCCGTTCTAAGGAAGAAAAAAGCTTATAGATGCATGAGCAAGTTTGGTAAGACCTAACTCATTGTTTTTCCCAAATAACCTTTAGTAGCATAATATGGAGCTCTCCCCGCCAGAAGAGCATGGCCTAACCACTAAACCCCGACGATGTCATCCGGAGCCCAATGGAGCTGCAAGTTATTGTTGTGCTTACCATTTGTATCTTGACCTGTACCTTTTAGGCGACAATAGGCCAACGATTAAAGCTAAGCGTCCACTTGTTGGCATCGTACGCAACGGACGCATCCAATACGATGTGTTTTGTACGATGCGTCCGTTGTGTACGATGCCAACAAGTGGACGCACTTATATGAGTTTCTATATAAATAATACTACGATCCGTTGCGTGCGATACCGACATGTGGACGCTACCCTTAAAGGATCGGTATTTGGATTCGATCCCTGTCGTCCACTGGACTGTTGTAGTACCTTCTCCTAAGCATTATGCTCGACTTAACAAAAGCACATACAAACTGAATTTATGAAATATGTGTATTAGATTATTCATGTCCAAATTACTAACAAAACATATTAATAAATCTGTAAATAACAACGTTCCCTCGGTCATTTAAAAATATCAGTCGTGAATACCTACACCTATATCGCAGCGATTAATTCTCAATGTATTGAAAAACCTAGCGTTCATCCCAATAACCTAGTTGCGAACATTTGTATGCCTACTCGCGCCGGCGATCGCTCACAATTGAAAACCCGAGATTCCCTCGCATTTTTTTTTTTGCATTGATTTAGTTTCAATGGTTTTGCATGTCAAACGAGCCGGGGCCCGTACAGGCACGCTCGTTAATAGAGATTCCGCCCGCTGCAATGAAAAATAAAGAGCACGAGCAAACAAACACGTATCCAATACATTTTATTTTGCGACCCGCCTAGTGAGGCAGCGGCAATTAAACTCGGATTTGTTTTAACGCTGATGGACATTTATTGCTCCGAGGTAAATAATGTAAACATTTTAGATTAAAAAATATTGTTATCGCCTTTTGTGTACGTTGTTAGCGCTGGCGCTGGTAACTATGTTGATTCATAGTCAAAACAAAGATAATATGTTCATAGTTATTCAATTTCAATTTGTATTGAGCAAACACAGGATACCTTGGTATCTCATATTTTGTGACAAAAAACAAATCCATATTTTGTACTAGCGTGAAGTTGTAAATATTTGAAGCTCGGTGAATAAAGGCTTCGAGTAAATTGGTTCCATGTATTGGCTTGTATGCAATTTTTAAAGTATGAACGCCGTTGTTACCTCAGCGGTATTCTCCCACAGTAAAGTGCTGTACAACAAACAGATATAATGCATACTTAACTACTGGCTGTTAAAAGTTCTAGGGGATAGATCTGGATATTTATTAAACTTGAAAAAGAAAATAAATTTAAAATATATGTACCTTGAAATTCGCGTGGGATGCAGACAGCAGCAACCGTTCCGTAATGAACGAGGGTCGGATTGGTGATTTTTTAACGTTTTTAAATGACAGTGAACTTTATTCTCTTCTATTTAGGTATGTAAGTAATTAAGTATATTTTTTCCTTAAAAAATTAAATTAATTATGAAATGCTCGAAAGAATAAAGTGAATCAGAAAATCCATTTTGGGGCTTAACCTGGCTGGGAGACAAAAATGTTTAATTTATTTGTTGCAATATATTTTACTTGTCACTTTGATTGCTTTACTGCAGTCAACAAAGAGATTTAGGTTAGTATTTAAATGAAATAAAAACATAAACGTGCATGTAGACATTTCAGCACAATGAGTGTTCTTTTAAAAAAGATGTAGGTATTTATAATTAGGTACTTAAAGTGTCTTATAATTTTTCGGAATTACACCTGGCAGACAAACGCCCGTATTCACAAACATTACTAGGAGGTCTCACAGTGCGCTTGGACGCTCAGGGTGACATACGACCCAATTACAGAGCTCTATTCAACGCTATGCGTTTGATTTGCTGCTTCACTTAAGCAAGCATCCTTTGTGAATACGGGCGAAAGACAACAAACTAAATCTGTAGTAAAAAGTTTTGACTTACAATGTATTGAATATCTTCTGCACCTCGCCGCGCTGCGTGAGACTCTTATAAAACGAGAAGAAGTCTTCGAATTGGAACTTGGACTGCGAAATGGTATCGTTCTTGCCCGTGGGAAGGCCGGACTCGCTAAGCGCCTTCTCCACTCGCTTCTTATCCTCCTTGTTCTGTGCGAAGAGTCGCACGATGCTAGAATAGGAAACCGTTCGTTAGTACTTTTAGCGTTCAAAGATACTTAAATGTTTGAAAAGGTTTTACGTAACATAAAGGAACTCTAGTGTGTTTTGCCAGGGCAAGCTGTGGCGTCGGTTGAATCTTAGGGTGTTTCTCAGAATGAATGATACAAAATAGCGCATTTACGATATTATTAAACAAGGTTTAGAACTAGATTCAAGCATAGATTCAAAGTCAAGGTTAGATTCAAAGTCAAGCTAAGATTCAAACCCTGTGATTGGTTGAATTTTAATATTTTAACCATGCAACTCTATGGTAGAGTTCAACCATGCATCCCTGAAGTTTGAAAGTTTTTGGCGCCGTTTCATAACTCGATCCTAAATCTTCACACAAAAATACTGGGAGTCAACGGCCCAGAAACTGAGAACTACCGTACATAAACGTACATTGAGTATGGTAAGTTAATACGACGCTATGACGCAAATGTCGCTATATGACAAGAAAAATAATTACATGTCTATTAAATTATAATACGCGTATTAGTAATTGTCGCAATGCAATTAATTGATTTAACAATGAGCAATCGATACATAGTGGGAAGAGTAACCGCACTGTTATAAAGCATTATGCAGATTCCATATTTTATAACCAACTAAATAAATACATATTGCACCTAGCCCATGGAAAGAAGCATAATGTAAACCCAGACGCACTTGCCAGTGTTGTTCCTGACGAATTTAGGGTTGCCGTATTCTAATTCTAAAATTGCCGGATTTTTAAGGAAAACTAAGAAAATTGCCGTATTGTATAAAATGTTTATTTGGAAGGTTTAAATTAAAAAAAATACAAGTGATGTATTATGTATTATGCGTATACTACTTTTAAACTTACTTATTTTATTCTTCACTTTTTAAGGTTTTGAATAATTTAGTCCAAGAACCTACCCGAATAAAAGTGAAGAATCTACCAAAATAAGGAAATAACGATTTTAGACATTAAAATCTCGGAGATATGGTTGCATTTTTGGCGTTTCTTTTCGTGGCGCTTCTACTTCATTTATGGTTTACAAGTTTTTGCGTTCCATTAGACGAAATATTTATTTTTTGTTTACTAAAACTCATGAAAAACTCTACTTTACTCAATTGCCGTATATTTTGATACGGTAATCAAAGTGCTGCCGTATACCGTATTTATGGTGCCTAAGATGTCTGAATGCCGTATATTACGGCAATTGCCGTATCAAGAACAACACTGGCACTTGCTGACTTATGGGAGAATTGCGAGACGCCCTTGTCCAGTAAGATTTCTAGAGGCTAGGTAATGATGATGATGATGATGATGAATTGCCCCAACGGGCACACTGAACACCAGAGTCGTTCCCTTCGTCACCATGGGACACGGCATATACTGAATGGGGTCCCGTTGCAGTCATCTTGTTTGTGAATGGGTGGCACTGCTCAGTTTACTCTTGTTTTTATTTTTTCTTCCTTTATAATGTGCCACTGTCATGTCTATGTAATTGCCTGTATTTGTGTGATGTCCATTGTAATAAATGTATCTTTCTTTCAAATGTTTGAATACATAAATTAAGTTCCCTAATGCAAAATAATTATTGCCAAAAATCGATAGGCAATTCAATTAATCTAAAAACTTCAGCAAATAATAGCGCCAGGTACTTTAACTCCTTGACCATAAGAGTTCCATGTCATTGGCTAAAAGTGGTGCTATCTGGGTGCTTCCGACACTTGATGGCGTATCGTGCAAGTTATCAGGATATAATTGATTTGGCAGCGGTCCACCCAACTAATGCCGTACGTTTGAATCCGATTACAACGTTACGCCGACTGGGCCCGATACGTTTAGGGACGCTCCGGTAGAGTCGAAAAACTGTGCATTTCAAGTCCTAAATCCGCTTCAAGGAAGTTCTCTACTATCTACCTAGTAAACAAATATCTTTTAAAAATACCAGCATCATCAAAAATTATAATATGCTTTCGAAAGTCAATATTATGCTATTAATGTTATTTGCTCATGATCTTGCATTTAAAACAAAAGCCTGCCTCAACACGTTTCACAATGTTTGACCTGCCAGAACTTCAAACTTCCATGACCTCTGGCTGGCGTATGCCGTAGTGCGTCTGTAGCGCGAGCGCAGCGTAAAATTTCACTCATACGATTGGCGAAAATTCTTACTATGACGGTTGTAGTCAAAAGCCTGAATTCTTGACTCTATACCGGCCTTGGTTCATATTATGTTCCTTTATATCAAACCAAGGTTCTTTCATACTTATTCCGTTTTCGACAAACAAGCAATATATCGATCGGTTTAACTTTTCCAACTTATATTAACCACTTTGACATTTGACTTTGATTTAGGATGTAACATGCAGTAAAATCTTGTACAGTAATCGGTTGTTGCAATTTGTCCATGATTTAGGAATGTCATAATACCGTATATTGATTTAGCGGTTTCGAAAAGGCTCCTTGAAATAGTCGCATCACACTTGACTGAATACTAAGCCAATAATAAACTTATAGATCTTTCTTAAAGCGTTAAAATTACCGATAATCAACATCTCTTCATATCATAAGTACGATAATAAACAACCATCTAACAACACTAATAATATTTTTATGCTCATAACTTCACACTATCTATTTTGATTGCCCGCTACTCTTTAGCGCTGCCGAGCACTTGATATGGCTATAAAAACCACGCAACGTGTTATTCTTTCATAATACAGATTACGTTTGGGATATTAATAGGAGCAATATAATTAGATTTTTAATATTATAAACGTAATGGATAATTTTACAACGAATTTTATATTCTAGTACTTATAAAAATCGTGGGTCTAGCTTGCTCGCTTTCCAAGATCAGTGAATTCCCATGTAATCGACTGAAAAGTCAGGCCAAGATTAGGTAAAAACTGACATATTATATTTATATACATATTACTGTAAGTCTTACATTTTTTGGTACTGAACAAAAACGATTTTTCTGTCTTTCTTACAAGAATCACCTAATCGACAAATAAACTGGTCAGAAACGTTAAAAGCCTTTGCCTAGCCAAATATTGACTTTAAGTTCATATTTGATCATGACCTCACTCAGATGTAAGATTCTAAATTTGCTCTGCCCAGTCACATTCGAAACGTTTGATCATGATCTGTCACAGACTACATTTGTTGCTAGATTCTAATTTCATTGGCTAGCCGCATCGAAACCAGGCTCTTTAAAGCAGAATATAGACTGAAGGTCGTCAATACATAACTGACGGTCTGACATATAAATATGCTTAACTAAGGGAATGCCATAAACAAATAGAGTCATGGCCATAAATTACAACCAGTCAAACGGTGGCCCTCTACAAAATCTGAGAGGAAATAAACAAACAATACTCTGCTCAACAGATAATAAGGTAAATGTTTGGCGTGGATCAACATCACAAGACTTCACACGGTTCTGTCTTGGGCTCTATCTGTTAGATAATTTGTTGGTTTAGCCAATATTTTACTTTAATTAATACGTCCGTATTAATGCGTGTTCAGTGTTAACGGTTGTCATACTACATTAAGTCATAAAATGAAACGACGTAACCCCGCAGAGGTTTTATAGGCCACGACATAGAGCGACTAAAGCGACTTAGTTTTAGTACTAATTTGGTCTTATTTTTTTTTATTTTTTTTTAAGTCGAATGGGGCGGACTTTAATACATATAAATGCGTTCACAGTGTATGTAAACATCTTAACAAAAACTGAATATTCCTAACACTAACAAAGTAACAGTTGGCCCAATTCCGAGATGTTCACTATCTGTATACTCATCTTAAAAGTAAGTTTATCTGTTTCCTCCTTAATAAATGAAATGAGACAAGACCACTTTAGCACTGTCAAACTAAATAGTGTAAATTGCGCATTAATGAATGTTTTCGCTGGTTGGATGAAAATCCTTTTAGCGAGATGTAAGAAAAGGGAGCACGTTTTGAAACAACTTGAGAAGATTCTGATATACCGGATATCGAATGCAACATTAATTTAAAACCAGGGAAAGATGAGAATATGGTAATAAAGACATCTATATTAACCAAATTCATAACACTTGGCTTAAAATCTGTCACCGGCACTGTTGCCTCATGTCATTTCCCTCCTACTCGAAGCATGACAGCAGCTTGACTGGCACTGACAGAAATACTGAAATAGAGAGTAGCCCTGCTGAATCACCAAGCATAGTTCCAAACCAAAAAAAAGACTAGAATTTATTTACCCGATTGCTTCTTGAATTCTAACTAGGATATTGTTTACTCTGTATCGATAAAAATCTTTAATGAGCCTTTTTAAAGCTCCTAGCTGGCACTTACTTTTTGACTAGGATCTTCCCTGACTTGTCTGCCTTGAGGACAATCTTCGTGTGCAGCTTCTCCAGGAACTTGATGGTGGGGTTATTGAGCTGGTTGAGGTTGTACGCCAGCGCAAACAGCTCCTCCGTCCACATCTGGGAAAGAAGGAATATGTTTCACACAAATTCGTAAAAAAAAACAATGAATCAATAGGGAATATGCATCGATTTCAAAAGTTAATAAATGTACAAATAAACACTTTAGTTAAATCATAGAATTTCTGAAAAACTAGTGATTGAAATCGGACTGGAAACAAAAAATACAAGTGTTTAAACTTTGTATGAAAATAGCTGAGCTGAGCGTGGCGTCAAATGTCACCCGCCCATAGTAACTTGCACAGTAACTTGTATGGGACTCTGCGTGTCGTTCTAACATGACCAATGACGTCATGAGATCTCTTACGTCTATATCTTAGATATCTTTTGAATTTTTTGTTAAAGAAAAGCACTGATTCATTTGAATTATCAAATTGGCATTAACCAAGGCTACTGAAAGAAATGTGAGAAATAAAAAAATTGCATAATATTCCCTATTGTCTTCAGAAAGTCCAGGAAAAGGAATATTTCCTGTTATGAGTAAAATAATAAAAGATTGACTAATCGTCTAACAATTTAATTAATACCTTGACGTTCTCAAGAGTAGCCTCGACTGCGAACAATAGTTTTCTATTGTAACTCCTTCTAGAATGTCTAAATATTAAACATTTATTACACGCACTTTGCATTAGCGATGACGTCAGTATGGCCAAGCTTTGGAAATGTTGAGCATTTGTACATTTTAACGCCGTCGCATCAAATTGGAAAGAGTCCAAGTGTTTCCATATTCATCCATACATATTTCGTCGGCCGTTTGGTGTAGTGGTTTAGAACGGACTACTATGACGAGAGGTCCCGGGTTCGATTCCCGGCCGGGCAGAAATTGAAATGATGAATTTTAATTTCTGTGACGGGTCTGGGTGTGACTAGAGATGTGCCGCTGAGAAAGTTCTCGTTCCCGGCAATATTCCCAGTGAGAATATTCTCGAGAACCGAGAACGCTCCCGGGAATATTCTCAGTGTTCTCGACAGAACCCATTTAGTTTTATTTTTAATTTTGTTGTTTATATGTGATATTATTTGTAATGTTTCGATGTTTTATTAACTGGGCGTTAAGACTAGTTGTTATAAACAAGGCATGAAACGAGTGAGTGAGATATTGCTGTCTTGCTCACTCTTTTCGTGGCGAACGCGTACCGCGGCTTTAGGACTCGGCTACGGTATTTGAACATCAGTGTGCCTCTGAGTTTTAAGGCCCTTGCCACCCTGGCGGATTGCAAGCGGATTCAAAGTGGATTTAAAGCGGAGTGGCGACGCGACGGAGAAACCGCGTGAAAATATCGTAAAGCTCTCCAAAGGCTGCCCAGCCGAGCTGGATTCGATGATTGACCTTTTTTTCGAAGTTGGACCTACCTAACTGGACTGTTTGTCCCAGGTATACATTATTGTTAACAACCTAAAAAGGAGGAGGTTCTCAATTCGACCCGTATGTTTTTTTTTTTTTTTTTTCTATGTTTGTTACGCGATAACTCCGCCAATTATGAACCGATTTGAACAAATCTTTTTTCAGCGTATAGGTAATACCTCAAGGGTGGTCCCATTTAAATTTAATATTAAAAAAAAACAACCCCCAAGGGTGGAAAATTGGGGATGAACTTTTTTATACGCAATATCTCCGCCGATTATGAACCAAAAATTTCTGCCATCTTACATATCATTAAAACGACATTTCACGACGAAAAAAATAAAATATAATTAAGGTGCAGTTGCCAAGAATATTGCCGAGAAAGTTCCCGAGAATATTCTCGGGAACACTGAGAATATAGCCTTTCACTGCAAATAGAGTGTATTGTTTAATATACACTTATCTGTTGACTTCATTTAATACTATTTTACTTAAGAAAGTTTGTTTATTTTCATTTGATAAACATGATTCTCAACCTTTCTCACTTGGGAGAACGCTCCCGGGAACGCTCCCGAGAATATTCTCAGTTGAAAGAGCGTTCTCGGGAACGGCACATCAATAGGTGTGACTATGTATAATATTTATGTATTTAAAAAAAAAAGTATATAAGTAGTATATCCGTTAAACTAGCACCCATAACACAAGCATTAAGTTGCTTACTTTGGGGCTAGCTGGCGCTGTGCGAAATTGTCCAAAGATTTATTTATTTATTTATTTATTTATATTTTTTATTCCGAATGGCCGTTTACAGTTCGCGGGCGTGATGAATGAAGAACAACATTATTTATTACAGTAAGTGCTCGACCTTAGTCATTCAGTATTTTAGTAGATACGCAGTAGCGGCGGTCCGCCCCGGGTGCCAAGCATCAGGGGGTGACACAAGTCGCGCAGATTAGTACTCACTGGCATATCTGCATGGCAAATCTGCGGTCTATGTCATGATACGGGTGGGTGGGGGGTATGATTGTCTTTCAATCTTCGAATCGGTAGGTAACCTCAAAGCCCTGGGGGGTACCAGGGGGTGCCATAGGAGTTGTGACGGGGGGGGGGGGGGCAAACAAACAAACAAACAAACAAACAAACAAACAAACAAACTCTTCAGCTTTATAATATTAGTATAGATTAGTATAGATAGTATAGATTTATTACACGCACTTTGCATTAGCGATGACGTCAGTATGGCCAAGCTTTGGGAATGTTGAGCATTTGTACATTTTAAAACGCCGTCGCATCAAATTGGAAAGAGTCCAAGTGTTTCCATATTTTTTATTCCGAATGGCCGTTTACAGTTCGCGGGCGTGATGAATGAAGAACAACATTATTTATTACAGTAAGTGCTCGACCTTAGTCATTCAGTATTTTAGTAGATACGACACTGCCAGTGGGCGAATTTCAATGAATTGAGTGCGCTTTGTAAAATGCAGTTTTTGCTGTTATGAGAATTTACCGCGATTTCATAATGGTGTTGAAGATAAATCTGAAACGAGTTGAACGAACTTTCGTCTATATTTAACAGAGGCGAAAATGATTATACGGGACAATATACGGTGAAATATATTCAATTGGTTACAGTAAATCCTAAACTTTATTGTATCTGGATGCTGTCGCTCAATTACTGAACATGTTCTAAAATAACCTGTAAGATAAAATGCTTTTAAGTCGAACCGGTACGGCCATCTATAAAAGTGAAGTCTCGAACTTTAAGTTCCATCAATTGTGACGTAACCTCGATATTTCTTGGCAAAGAAGGTACTTCGAAGTACAACGCTTGGCTCGAGCCAGGAAGTTTTAAGTTTAATCTGACAGAGTAACGAAGTGGCGCGTCTATCTCCGCGAACGACTACCGTCATAAGGGTGGCCAGGAGAGCTGATTAAAAAGGAATTCATTTTCAAGGTATAACATTACAGAATATCATTACAAGAATCAGGTGTTACCTTTACTTCAATCCATCATTTAGTATTATATTAAGTCAAAACTAGTAAATCACCTACACTACATATTCCTTAGAAGAATTCCTTAGTAGTCTATGGGTGAGTGAATCGAGGAAGACAATACAGTTATAGAAATAGTCGGTCATTGCGCGCTCTTTATCTGGCTCATTACCTGAATGGATAATGTCCCGGTTTTTCATTTTTACGTGTGAAAACCCTAACCGTAATGGACGTGAATCGATAATTGAGATCTATCTGAACCTACGCTAAGGGTGGAATCTGCCATAACGCTAACGAAACGCTAAAACCGTGGCCAATGTATTGAAATGGGTCACACTAATTCGTTGTATTGTTTTAAACTCTTCCGTTGTCAATTCCAACTTGCAATGTTTGATTTTAATAACTAAAACATTTCGCTTAGTTTGTTTTCAGCTTTGTTTAGGAGTTGTTGGGTTACGGTTGAATTAATAGTTGGCTACGCAAAAATTATTAGCAAACACGTGCGACTCGCTAAAAGTTCTCTGTAAATCGTGAATGAAGATTTATTTTCGGATATTCTAGCAACTATTACACTTTTTCATTCGTTCATTGATATTAGTTTTAGAATTTTAAATTCGTTCTTAATTTAGCTTCGATATCGTCGATTAGGAACTATTTTGTGTCCTAAAATTCAAGTCGATTGCGAATGTTACCATGTCTAGCTAGGTGTGAATTTCTGGCACCTATACTATGTAGAGTCACAAAAACATTTCCTTGACCAATACACACTACAAGATAAGCATCTAAGTCAGAAATGCACGGGATTTTGAAGAATACAAATACGAATGAACGAGCTTGACATTTCTAGTGGAGATGGGAACTGCAGTCTTGACATACACTTTTCCTCCATAAACTTTACTAGCTGTGCCCGCGAATTCGTACGCGAAAATATAGTTTAATATTAATTGCCGTTCACTGACCGGTAGATCCTGATATTAGCGCGTTCAAGCAAACAAACTCCTCAGCTTTATAATATTAGTATAGATTCATTTATCACAACCAAAGCACGACCAAAGCAAGCATTGCTCTATAATAAAGCCTGGTCCGTGAGCACGTAGAATTTTGTCCAATGACCCCAAGCTACCCATCCTTATCGCTCGCGCGGAATTATATTGCTGTCGCGACTGTGCGACTGTGCGTCATTGGACAAAATTTTACGTGCTCACGGACCAGGCTTTAGCTTTACTATCTCTGAAAAGGAAATGTACATCAGTTTTCTTTATTGGTGTAAAGAAGAGAAGGCCAGTATTGAACATAAACAAACAAGGATGATTTCACAGAGTTGATTTAAATCAAAATACAGAATTCAATTTAAATCAAGAGTTAGAAAAATAAAGAGGTCCATAAATATAAAGGGTGATGTATAATTAATCCAGTCACACACTTACTTAACGAATTTCATGAAAACGACTTATGTTTGATCAAAAAAGGTTTAACTGTTTGTATTTTATATTTTTAGCAATTTACATGACCCGAATAACCAAAGAATTTTCATGTTACAACGAGCTTTTTTCTAGAGCTTTATAAAAGCTGTTTCGATAAAACAAACGAATTTCCACGAAAAGTGTTACATACAAAATTCATTTATGAAAGCCAACATTATGTTGCTTCGCGTACCAAAATTGTTGTGAAAAGAATTTATATTATCAGTTATGCATTGATTTTTGAAACAGTTTTCAGATAAAAAATAACATCGGTACATGGGATTACATAATTCTATGGAATACAGTCGATACAAAGGAAACACTACATACAAGAGCGAGCATTTTAGTACTGGAGGTAGTGCCAGCTGCCGGTGGAATAAACATTTAAAAATTCAATCCGGCGACTTGGCCCGTGGACCAAGCTAAAGGTGGACCAAGTCGCTGGAAGACTTAAAATCGTCAGTACCTACCGCCTCCTGCAGAACAAAGTAANCAAAGTTATGCTATAATGTACATAACAATGACATTCATACACGTGCACCACACTATACATGATTATAAGTATAGTTCATTGTAATATACGGGGAGATTGGAATTCAGAGCAAGGAACGCGCCGCCCTATTATGTGAGAGTATCTCAGGTTAGGCGCGCGACACAATAGTGATGTCAAAGCAACAGACAAGATCAGCACGTGCCGGGTGACACGCTGCTCCCTTGACCCGGGCCTGGGGCGACCATACATCTCCATTAATAAGGACAAACCCGACATTTAGGCTGTAACCGGTCTAAAAATTGCAAGCTAAGAAAAAACTGGATTGCGCACTCTTTTGTTTTCCCGAACAAAGCTTTGTTGTACCGTTCGCGAAAGAACAATGGAAAATGCAGAACTATGGATACTTCACTTTTTATTAAATATTCGTTGTCAACAAGACTACTACGGTGGGTCACGCGACGGCATTTGGGGACACATTTATGACGCCATGGCACACCATCGTCAGACAGGCACTTATCGCGTAAGGACTTCAGTACACACCCAGCCCGTAAAAAATAACTCCATTACATATTTATTAGAGGGCCGATCGGAAAGTTATGAGCAAGGAGCACGCGATGGCATTATCAAGTTATAATATCGTGAAGAGGCCATATATCACCCACGGATACCATTTACTAAATGCCTCTGAGCTCTTAGCGGCGAGAGGATACACTAATAAACAACTTTTACTACTTTGGCTGAGAGTATCAATTTATTAATCGATTACCAAGGTTGAGATTTTCACACGTTCGATTCGATGTTTAGTCGGCGGTTTCACTTACCTACCTAATCGTTAACTTTAGATGTTTTTTGGTTCAGTCATATTTTCTTCCAGTCTTATTTATTGGTTTTTAACCAATGAAATAAATGAAGAACACGGTAAGATCACAGACTACTAATAAGTTTCTAGGGTAAGATCTTCAAAAAATATAATATTTCGACATGACATCATACGTATTTTAGGATCCATACTTAAATAAAACAGACACCTTTTCAGCTACTTTACTACCCGTAACGAAACAGTGCTTTGTTCGTCATATCTACTAGGCTGTCACGGCTACATCGCTAATATTTAATAGCGGCTCTACAGCACAACGAGCGACACGACCCAGGTGCACCAACCTAATCCCGACTTCATACGGCACGAGAGACCCGACCCGACCCAGGTGCACCGACCTAATCTCGACTCAATGTGCGTCCGATGCAAGCCCCTTCAAGAGCTGCGATACATCTCGGCAACGTTTCCACGCTAATTGGGGTATGAACCTGAATACGTAAATAATACGAGTTAAGCTAGCGAGCCCCAATCTACACAAGATCTGTTGAATCCAAAATTCAAGTTGCTCCATGCATCGCATAATTGGATTAGGTACCTACCGATGAATATCGCTGCAACTTGCAACTTTGGTCCCGACAATCTGCCTCGACCTACAAATGCTTGACCTGTTTTATGACAAGAAAATACTATCCAAATATGGTGGATGCTATTCCTAATTAGTATCCTATTTGTATATTATACTATCCGTGCACGGAAAATGCAAATTGTATGAGTAAGGTAAAAATAAATAAATCTTATTTGCTCACGTTACAAAATTAGGACCACATGAATTTTTCACCATGAAAAATCGATTCCAGTTTCATTTAACTTATACTTTACAAGACTAATTTAATTCACATTCTATCCATGAAACTATTCACTAGACATCCATGTAATCTTACGATAGCCTTTAGACCCCCTTGATTTGACCCTGACGGAACATTCGTAGCTTCGTAGCTGACCTCTCCTACTGCCTACAAACCTACCAGCTAATTTTCAGCGTCATGGGTCAAGTTGTTTTCGAGCTTTCATGTTTAGTTAGTGACCTTTCCCTTTTGTGTATTGATTAAGTATTATCTATTATCTTTGTGCTTTAAGCACGGACGAGCCTCCTTTTACGCATTACACGTGAACGACTAACACGCGTAAATAAACAAGTATTTGTCACTGAATCAAGCATCAATCAACGACTAAGATTTATGTTCGCAGTCGAGAACAGTTAATGGGTTAATTCTTTAACTACCCGTGAACTTTCAGCGCAAAATAATTAACCGCACGTGTGGTGCGACTAATGATTGTGACAAACAATCTGGTTGGGCCTATGTCCAACTTTCTTCTCTTCCTTTTCTTCGGTGGCTCCAACTCTCAAATTATCTAGCTGCATGAGATGGTTTCCCACTAATAATCTGTTTATCGGATTCGGGGCCAGCACCTTCGCAGGAGCCAACCTTCGCGAAAAACCTCTATGGAAAATTAAGAAAAAACTCTATGTTGTCTTGGAACGTCTGTCAACGAAGTCAATGTGAAAAATCCGCTGAATATTTGCTGAATAAATTGAATTATTCAAAACCGCAAGAAATATCGACGGGTCGACCCTCGAAGCCTGGTCTCCGTCTCCTGATCCGCAGGTTGGTGGTTTCCGTTTTATGCAGCTGTATTTTTGAGTTGTTTGGAGTCACCAGCCGATCCCCGCATCGTCTTCCTTTCCCGCAATTTTTTATTCCTGGTGTGGCTATTTACACGCCACACCACAATCCTTTAAAATGCAAATGTATTCAGTTGAGAACAAATGTTCTTGTTCTAGCCACAGCACAATAAAAGCTGAGATCAGAAGTAAAAGTATTCGGAAGAATCGAGGATTTCCCCAAACAATGGAAATGTTTGATCGGAGCCACCTGTAGACTTGTATGATAATGCTAGTGTAGGGAAGTAGGTATTACTGCAATGTAAATGATGAAAGAAAATATTGTGATAAATAGAAAATTCGTTTAATATTGTAATTAATAAATTGCAACAGTTGAACAAACACAATAATTAATTACAACAGTTGAACAACGATCTTTCTCTGAAATAATAAGAAAAAGAGATTTTTAATTAAAAGATATATTTTTCTGTGCATTTTTCCTTTCCTAAATTGACTTGAAAAATATTTGGAAAAAGTATAGTTTAGAACTAGATAGGTATGATAAATTATTTCAATGATAGAGGGAAACTAGAAAAACTTTAAACTTACACAACTAATAGTTTCTTATAAACGAGTTATAAAGCCTTCCTCTATTCAGATCGATGAGATGTTAAAAGATACGGAGTGGTGATAGCAAAAACGCGTCGAAGCCCGAACACGACACTAGTTCGTAACAAGTAACTTTTAACGAGGGATAAAATTACCGTAGTGTATTCTTCGGAGCTTTTATAGTGGAAGAAGCTTATTCGGTTATTATGTGAAAACTTGCGGCGTATACTTCCTTATCCATGAAATTATAACTGCCCGTATAAAACTTTCAGGTATGACTTCTATCTACTATACGACTTATAGTTACAGCTATAATTATTATACAGTGTGTCCGGGCATGTAGTGATCAAACTTTAAGGGCGTAATCTATGGACAATTTTATCGATGAAAATACTTCAAATTTGGGGCCTGACCCATTTCTCGAAAAATTACATCGATTTAAGTTTTTAATTTTTAGTTTACACCTCTTCTTTAAAAAACAAGTAAAAGCGTGGGTAGCTTAACATTGATAGGAAAATATTTTATATCATGGGATAGCCAATAAAATTATCTATTAGTAGAAGAAGAAAGCAGACACAAGTTTCATACATTTTATGGGAGTAAGAATGGATTTAGTTAGAAAAATACATTACTTTTTTCACTTCTTTTTCAGTTATTTTCCAACACAAGAAAAACCAGGTCGTTAATGTATGTTTTATTTGCATTGTATTATTAGTATTTGAGCTATTCTACAAAACGAATGTAAATTTATTAGTCTACGTCTNTATTTTTAGTATTTGAGCTATTCTACAAAACGAATGTAAATTTATTAGTCTACGTCTATTAGTTTCGACGTAATTGTTGAACAAAGATACCCCTTCCCAGCGGTTTCCATAGCGCACGCGACATGCGAAAATGCACTGCCTGAAAGAATCACACAACCTATTCCAATTACTATGGAAACCGCTGGGAAGGGGTATCTTTGTTCAACAATTACGTCGAAACTAATAGACGTAGACTAATAAATTTACATTCGTTTTGTAGAATAGCTCAAATACTAAAAATACAATGCAAATAAAACATACCTTAACGACCTGGTTTTTCTTGTGTTGGAAAATAACTGAAAAAGAAGTGAAAAAAGTAATGTATTTTTCTAATTAAATCCATTCTTACTCCCATAAAATGTATGAAACTTGTGTCTGCTTTCTTCTTCTACTAATAGATAATTTTATTGGCTATCGCATGATATAAAATATTTGCCTATCAATGTTAAGCTACCCACGCTTTCACTTGTTTTTTAAAGAAGAGGTGTAAACTAAAAATTAAAAACTTAAATCGATGTAATTTTTCGAGAAATGGGTCAGGCCCCAAATTTGAAGTATTTTCATCGATAAAATTGTCCATAGATTACGCCTTTAAAGTTTGATCACTACATGCCCGGACACATTGTATAAGTTTGAATGAAAGAAAAAGAACTACATATAATTGGATTATGATAGTACCTATACAAAAAATTTAAATTAAAATAAATCATGTCATAACTTATTAAAGAAAATGTAAAGTTATATTTACAAATAGAGTTAACTAAAATACGTAGATGATTTTCCACAAATCAAATGCAGGCGAAGGATTTAATCGATGGCCATGTTTCAGATACACAATACAAGAATCTACCTTGTATTGTATTGTATCATGCAATTAAAGTAAAAATACTGGCTATTGGCTTTCGTTTCACTTTTCTTATACTATATTAAACATTCGTATCTCGTGTTTTCTCACAATGCACAATGAAACCCTCAGTATTTTTTATGATTACCTGGTCTTGATCGTAAGCTTTCATACATTTTACATCCCCAATTCCACAAAGCGTATCGGATAGGATTAGTAAAATCCCAAACGGTGCGTACTTATGCACAATATTCAAAATAAAGTATTGGGATACTGCTCGTAAAGCTCGGAAAAACTCCCGCTCTCAGCTAAGACTTAGATCTATATTGTTCATCTGCTCCAACCTCTTCTATTAGTAGCTAGTTACAAAAGGGGTACATTATATGAACGGCATTTACCTATTATTACCCTAAACTTTATTTTAAAGCGTATTAATATTGTAAAATGAAGCGAAACAAAATGTAATTATTATTTTTTGTATTCTCGCAATACATTGCCCGCAAACGCGATGAATCAAACACCACTTGAAAAGGGTACCATTTGAAAGAACCAGTCGTTTTATTTTAGCCGGGTTTATCATAAAAAATGCACGACAAAGGGTTTTCTTCTCTCTAATAAAGTTTTTACTGTGATTGAGTTTTCAAGTCGTGAGTTCGTTTCGTCGGAACCAATATAACTTTGTTTTACGTTAATAATTCCATGTTGTCAACTTATGTTTGCGAAGGAAAACATGACATAGCCNTAGGCTCACAACTTAAATAGTGTCCCACGTATAAGCTCACCGGCTTACTTGGGCCGTCTGCTGCGTAGTGCAATTGAAGGTAAGGTCACGTCCACGAAATTGGCCACGCAACCGGGTCAAATCAGGAATGACTTCCTACGGAATGATGTCATAGAACGGTCACCTCTTTATTGTAGAGCTAGAGAAATAGCAACGAATTTTCAACCTCCAGGTCACGGTAAAACAAAACCTAGGATTATTACATCTCATTCAGGATACGAACCTTATAAATCTGCTCTCACGTTCTAGTCTCAAATATCACGTGGTCTAAAGCTTTGGATCATGGTCTCCTCCAGGGTACAGTTTTGGGGCCTTACTTGTGCAATCTCCTTTCTCGTGCAGCAGAAGTTCACGAAGGTGACGTTCACAAAGTCGGCACCATAGCACACTGTCACGGTCTTCTCCTCCAGCGACCCCTGGGACCCGATCAGCACCACATGCCGGATTTTTGGATCCTACAACAAAATATGTATGTTATTTACGTGTAATTGAAGCGTAGTCGCCCAGGAACTTACATTGTCAAATGCTTATTGAAAAACAGAAATAATTCTTTCACAACGAAGTTGCCATTTTGTATGGGGAATTTAAAGAAAGCTTAGTTCTTCTTTGAATGTTACAAAATTTAAGTATGTATAAGAAACTATGTTTAGGACATACAAGAATTGATTTAGTATTTCAGAATANTCAGAATACATTTAGTGAATACAATTTCGTGGACATACTCTACACTTCCAGAAATAGAGTCAGCAAAATATCAATCCGAATCGCGATGAGCGTAGATTAGGCGCGGCGATATGGGATACAAACGGAGCACGACAAAAGACATCATGCCTTTGTCTTGTCAAACGTCACAACGTTCAACCGTACAGAATCCAAATCCATACTATGATTAGAATTTCAGTAACCGTGTTACGTTTCAACGAGTGAAAAGATGAAACAATCGTGATAGATAATAAATATGAAATGGGTTAACTATTGGAACACTTTTTCATGAAGAAGAAAAATTTAAAAAGCTGTACCTATTCGTTCAATGGACAACACGCATAAGTTGTAATTTTAAGTTAAATTATGACTTAGTTTAAAGTTTAGATCACACACATTACACTAGTTTTTATTTCACCTCAATCCATCCAGTATTACCGAAGATAGAGCCTCGAGAAGTTTACGGACTTTTTAAAATTTTCAAATATTTCCAATATTCGCGCGTGACGTCACAACATGATATTGCAGCCCCCGCACGTTAACCCATTTACCACTTTTTGTCTTTTTCCAACTAAAATAAAATTTTACCTAACTGACAACTGTTGTTAGTTGTCATCGTTCAATCACATTTCAAACTAGGCGCTAAAAAAGTAACCATTATTATGCCACCTATTGCCAATTTTGTGCACTATGAAGCCATTTTTACATTTATGCACTGAAAAAAAATATAAATTTTCTGGAAAAATAACCAAGTTTGTGTCTCTGTGCTCAATAACGAGTAAATAGTCCAGTTATTTGTTAATTTTACTTGGAAAGCTTTCCGGAATTTTTGAAAATTGGTGAATAAATAGATTTCGCNAAGTATGTATAAGAAACTATGTTTAGGACATACAAGAATTGATTTAGTATTTCAGAATACCTCTAGTGAATACAATTTCGTGGACATACGGTACACTTCCAGAAATAGAGTCAGTAAAATATCAATCCGAATCGTGATAAGCGTAGATTAGGCGCGGAGATATAGGATACAAACGGAGCACGACAAAAGACATCATGCCTTTGTCTTGTCAAACGTCACAACGTACAACCGTACAAAATCCAAATCCATACTATGATTAGAATTTCAGTAACCGTGTTACGTTTCAACGAGTGAAAAGATGAAACAATCGTGATAGATAATAAATATGAAATGGGTTAACTATTGGAACACTTTTTCATGAAGAAGAAAAATTGAAAAAGCTGTACCTATTCGTTCAATTCAGGAATAACTGAACGATATGTTTTATGGAATATTGAGATCGTAACTCATGATTTAAGCGATACATGTATCAGTTCATTTTGTTTATTAAATTTTAAAGTTCGTACACGTTAGCCTGTACAAATTAATAAAATATCATGAAATTCTCATAAAATTCACACACATTGTTGGTTCAACCACAGAATAATAATAAGTACCTACTACGTACAGAAGTTTTACTTCGCGAAGGTATTTAAAAAAATGTATGCTCAATGTCATTAACAATATGGTGTAATTTAGCCTGTCTCAAGAGTCAAGCACCATTTTGTTGACAAACGTCAGTGATCGGCACTGCGCCGAAGCTATAGGGCTGACTTCGGTAAAATGATGTGACGTGAGGTGCCAAACTGCGGAAAATGGCGGAGGAAATCATTGAGTTATAATGTACTACGTACTAGAGAAGACATGTCAACTAGACTGTTTCTGGCACGCAAACAGGTCCATGGACCGAAATTCAATTAGTATGTGCTCAGCGGTTGCTGTGACAACACGCTTGAGTGCAGTTTTGTTTTTTGAAATATGCCATCCTATAGACGAAAATACTGTTCAAATAACTCCAGATACATATTAAGTAAAAATCAAGGAATGACTTTTTACCATTAAGTTGTACATTTATGCACTTTAAAACACTAATTTAATTTTAATTTGTTAATTACAAGGCGTCACCGCGGCGGCAGCCATTTTACGAAAATTTCAAAGAATAAAAATCGCAGACTTGACACTGACGCATAAATTAGTATACGAAAGGATGGTTAAATACAGCAATAAAAAGATTTTTTTGAAGATTATTTAAGCATTTTGTATTGCACAAATTACTAATAGTCCCGTCCAGCCCCTTGTGTTAAGCTAAATAAGCTTGGGTTACGGGTGGGATTACCTGGTCTTGATCGTAAGCTTTCATACATTTTACATCCCCAATTCCACAAAGCGTATCGGATAGGATTAGTAAAATCCCAAACGGTGCGTACTTATGCACAATATTCAAAATAAAGTATTGGGATACTGCTCGTAAAGCTCGGAAAAACTCCCGCTCTCAGCTAAGACTTAGATCTATATTGTTCATCTGCTCCAACCTCTTCTATTAGTAGCTAGTTACAAAATGGGTACATTATATGAACGGCATTTACCTATTATTACCCTAAACTTTATTTTAAAGCGTATTAATATTGTAAAATGAAGCGAAACAAAATGTAATTATTATTTTTTGTATTCTCGCAATACATTGCCCGCAAACGCGATGAATCAAACACCACTTGAAAAGGGTACCATTTGAAAGAACCAGTCGTTTTATTTTAGCCGGGTTTATCATAAAAAATGCACGACAAAGGGTTTTCTTCTCTCTAATAAAGTTTTTACTGTGATTGAGTTTTCAAGTCGTGAGTTCGTTTCGTCGGAACCAATATAACTTTGTTTTACGTTAATAATTCCATGTTGTCAACTTATGTTTGCGAAGGAAAACATGACATAGCCTTGAAGCTCGCACCGAAATTTACTCACAATGTAAGATGTTATTTGGTTTGGTAACCTAGTAAATCTTAAGCGTTAGGATACTAGGGCACTATTTAAGTTGTGAGCCTCGACAACATAACGTGTTGTTAGACGACATCTGATACTTTTAATGAAAAGTTTGACATTTTTGACTACAACCTTATTCAAAACTTTTTATCATTTGAGCACGTTTTGTATTATTAACATTGAATTGAAAATTATCTTGACTACAAAAACATGGAATTGACTTGCCGAAATTTTCGCGCGAATTTTTATTACGACTTTCGACGTGGTTAATCAATACAAAACNGACCAACTATATTGTGTACGTACCAAACCTGCTTACATTGTAATACTACGAGATTATTATTTTTTTGTCCTACCTTCATTGTACCTAGTTTTTTAAGTTTACCTATTGCACTGTCATTGACTATGGTGAGAATAAAGTTATTTATTATTTATTATTATTATTACTTGAAAATGGAATACAAAATGATAAGGTATGGTAAATGATAGGTCTTTATCAATGAAGAAGCAGAAGTTCAATTCATGTGTCCTCCATCTAGATTCATCAGTACTAGCCTAGGCTAGTTTCCATCGTCACTCAAAGTTTGGATGCGGTCTCCAATTTGGGCTTAATTGAGGTATTTTTTGGGTAAGAGGCATAAGAACTAATGCCGTTTTATATCAAAAATTCATACTTAGAGGTACTCAACCAGGTACAAAGTATTTCCTTGTATGTTAGTCTGCCACTCTTTAGTAAGTCCCGAAATCCCCGCTTCGGCTCCCCTACTAACCATTCTAACCATTGTACACAGATAATATCTTACATGCAGCTTTTCATGTTACTACGTCACATTTTCAAAATCCACGCGGAAAATCGCTCCTAGCTGAAGAGCGCACTTTGAGCTTGAATATTTCAGTCATTTTTAAAGATATCAAAAAAGTAAAAATACAGTATTCATTCTAATTTTTTGTAGTTTTTTTTGGCATCTTCAACAAAAATTGTGCGCCATGTCAATTCAGGAATAACTGAACGATATGTTTGATGGAATATTGAGATCGTAACTCATGATTTAAGCGATACATGTATCAGTTCATTTTGTTTATTAAATTTTAAAGTTCGTACACGTTAGCCTGTACAAATTAATAAAATATCATGAAATTCTCATAAAATTCACACACATTGTTGGTTCAACTAGTTTTCTAATATGTAAAAATAAAATTGTGTAGCTCTTTAAAGAAAACCCTTGAATCCGAAAAGATTCAATGATATTCTAGATTAAATCGAACAAATAACGCCATCCCAAGTATCTTAGTAAAATACACGGCAAATACCTACTACCTAAATGTAGTTACTCGTATAATTAATCATTTTAGTCTCCACAGCGGCGGTATCATTAAAATTAATAATGTTATTTGACTTCATCATACACATTTAAACCCATTATCTATAACAGCATTCGTACCCAATACACGGTAAAGCTTTTTGTGTCGAACTGGGCCATTGCTCGCAAACTAAGCTCTTTGATTGGGTATTAAATAAAAACATCACTTTGATAGTTTATCTAGCTTTGATTAAAAATTCATTGAAATATAAAGGATTAGACGAATTTGAATTCGAAAACACGAACTCGTAACTAGAACGTATTAAACTCTGAGAGGATATAAGATAAGATTTACTACACTTCAGATATTTCATGGTTTTGCACTATTTACCTACATCCCTAAATCTTGGGTTTTCCGTCGAAATGTTGTCAGCTAGTACGAGAAATTTTCCATGCCAACTCGCGCAGCTTATTAGTTCGCGGAAATTAACATGAGCATCAAGATTTGCAACCTTTTGCAACTTTCAGCGCGTTTCATTTCTCAGTTGTACTTTTTTAATGACATATTTTAAATTTAATTATATCTACATTTAATATGTACTATCATACATTGGAAGGCACGCTTTCTGATAATTTACGTTATGCAGTTTCTGACCACACAGCCGGTGGTTGTGGGTTCAAGTCATACAAGAGGTAATCTATGTTATGCTAACATGTGGTCATCAAATATGTATGTAATATGTTGTTGCTGCAGTTTCCTTGTCACGGACAAACTTAATAACTAAGAGCTGATATTTAGTGAAGAAGATAATATGAATGTAGGTAGTAGAGTACTGCCCAAAAATATTTGTCTGATGTCTATGCGTATATCTCTAATCCAAACGTAGCCAAAAGTTTCAGTGATTATTTTTTTGTTGTGCAATATTTTGTATCTGAAGTATTCCGCAAACAAAGCGTGTTTGTTGATCACTGTAATATGTTAGAACAACGCAACTTCCCCCCGTGCTCTTGGGACAGTCCAAGCCAATAATAGCAATATTTTGTAACAGACCAGGGAAGCTTGAGCAATACAATTTACCGGATAAGTCGGGCGTTCCGACAAATTGGACTCTGCTGGGGGCCATAAAGAACGGCTCAAATACCGCGCGATTATATCTTGTTCCCAGAAAAATAGATGTAGTCGGAGGATGTAGAGCATTTTAATGCTGGCCAGCAACCACAGCGGCAGGGCGACGGCTCTTAAAATCAAAATTTATGAATTTTAACGTGTCAGCTCCATTTGTGCCTCCATGCACATTTAAAACAAGATACAACACGCGTATAAAGCCAAGACAAATTACTTAAGTGCGTCATAAAATTATAAACGAAGTTTGTGAAGAAAAAACAGCCAGATTAATGCATAGATCATTGAAAATCTAAAGCCTGAAAACACTTCAAACGAATATGAAACGTTTGAGGATGTCATAAATATCACAGTTCACGGCAAAAAATATTCTTAACAAAACGTTTGATAACTTGAAACTGAAAGAGTTATGAATACTGGGTCATCATAACACGTACTGAAAGCACAACAAACTGCCTCGCAATGGCTCTAATATAGGGATAGCACATATTTGCCCATTCCAAGCTGTCCCGCGCTGGCAATAAATTACCCGGCAGTCACTTCGAGTAGTTTTTCGCATAGTGCGGTGAATGAATTTGTGTTTATTTTGGACAGCATAGCGCGATGTAGGCGTGCGTCGCATCGCTGGAACGACCGGGCGATGCCGCAGACAGACATAATTAGCAGTGCCAGGTGTTCCATTTCAGCTAGTGTCTGTAATTGCAGTGGCAACTTAATTTCAACAGTCGCAATCTCTAGCAGGGTCAGTAATTAAATCTTTTGCTAGCGGGAAATGGTCACATTATTTGAAACTAGACCCCTGCTTGCTTGCCTATTTTATCTAATGACATACTATCAATATCAATAAAAGATATTAGTCACGAATCACGATGCCTTTTTTATTTGAGTGCAAGTGACGACCATACCGCGCACGCGCACGAGACTTATCATCAAAAGTAACCTCTGTATCTTTTTCAATAAAAAATTAGATTCATTGTTTCAATTAGCCCCGTTTGACCTTCAGTCCCGAAAATTAGCATACCCGACCTGGCCACAATAGTCACAATCGTGCAGCGAGACGGCAACAAAACCGCAGCCGTTTAACCGATATCTGACGATATGTGGCCTGCAATTTGTCGGATGCGGCAGACGCGTATAAAAATATTATAGTAAATGTAAACAAATAGCCTAAAGAAAGATATGATGCGATGTAAGATAGTAGCTTGCAGGCCTTGCAGCGTTTCGCGTTTGGAAAAGAACATAATGGGTTATACAAAATTAATCTACACATATAAACTTAATGTTAGATGAATAAAAATACAATATAACCACCGCTAATAAAAATTACATTCAAACGTATCAAATATCAAACCCGTGGTGTATCTTTATGCAGAGTTAACTATCAATAAATCCCTGTAACTCCCGAGAATTCGACACAAGTCATAAAAACGGTTTAACGATAGATACAAGTATTTGTGTGTATGCTTCTCGAGAAGTCGCGAATGCGAATGATAATAAACAAAATGTGAGCCAGTCGGCACTTCACATGTAATGGCCAATCACCGACAATGCTGAACTACACAGCTAAACAAGCTATTCATCAATTTCTTTGAACCATTCCCAAGCAAATTGGCATCTAATCGTATAGCTACTCGGAAAATTGTTATTGATTGCAAAATAAGCTCGCGATAATAACATTAATGATAGCATCCGCTGTTTCTGTTGGTATAGGAAATACAAACTGGATAATTATTTGTAATTTCGCTGGAACACTCATGATACGCTGAAACAGGATGAACTTTTATGTTTTAATAAACAATTTATTGCCCGCGGTTCCCCGTGCGCTGTTTGGACGTTGGTTTGACACAAAAATACTGTATCATCACTCTGGAACTCTACTAAAAGTGGGTAAACTCGGTGTACTATCATGGAATACATTTGGTTGATGGATAGTAGAGAGGCGTTGTCAGCTGCTGACAACGCAACTCTTGTAGCGGAATTTTGGGCTGACACTGTGTAGGTTTGTTGTCGACACGATAAGAACAAGTAGAGAGGCGATTTCTGACGAGACTGATCTGTCTTCCGATTTCACAAACAGGTATCTGACTCGATGCGCAATTATTTAAGATATTACAATGTTTACTTCGCCGTGCTATTGTCTGTACACATTGAAATAGATTTGCGAAGGACATCTCCAGCCTAGGGGTAGGGCTCCGAACAAAAACCATCGGAGGCAGTATCGACTAATGGTCGAACGAATCGACCGACAAACGGTATTGTTAAATTCAGCCCACTGTCCTACATAATTAATCTACCCACCGTCAAATCGTTCGCGTTCTGGATACTTGCTCTGATAGTGCTGCAATCGAAGTTTTGCGCGGGATGTCCCATTTTCATTCAGGGAATAACCCTTGACCGGGACAGCAAATAACCTGGTTGTGTCTCGTTGGTTTCAGCCGAAAGGGATATCCACAAAGACCGGTCCTGCGCCGCTCGCATCCAGGCACCTCCCGCGACCTTCGCGACGATCATCGGTCCACCTAGTGGGAGGCCTGCCCACGCTACGTCTTCCGGCTCGTGGTCGCCACTCAAGAACTTTCCTGCCCCAGCGGCCATCAGCTCTACGAGCTATGTGATTCATTAGGAAAAAATTAACATTCTCAAAGTTCCGCATTTGATTCGTCTGCCTCGCGTTTGCGTATAACACGATGCCTTTGCCATTGTCCAGCAGTGGACATCATTTGGCTGAAAGGAACGAACCACTGAATCAAGTATCGTTAATTAAAGTATGATATTTTGAAGTTTTTAAATACCTTACTTAACCAACTCGCCTGAAATTGGTCACTGAACTGACACTAAAAATATTCATTAACGCAATAAGGTAAGGTCACGGACGTAATGAGGCATGTCCTTCGTACTGTCTCTTTAAAAAAATATATTTTAACGGGTCTGCACCCATTTAAAACTCAAAACCATTTTGTTTTCTGTCAATCCCGTACATAGAGCATATTGCTGCTGGCAACACTACTAGCCCATAATTTATAACGCGGCGGATAGATTTTTCTAAAATTAGTGCATGACCCGGAATCGATAACGACCCGCCGAGGCGATAAATTTAGAGCGACATCAGATTTTATTTGAAACTTCATTTGATAATCGCGATGAGCTGTCTAGCTCATGATTCTATAAGGTTCTAAAAGGCGTTATGAAATAATAATAGATGCTGACCTTTAGGCGTGAATGCATGTTTAATTCCATTGCGGTTTTTTAGTTTCTTTTTTAAAGTAAGTCAGCCCACTGTTCTCCGGTTCACATGTTACTTTATTTGAAGTGTCATGTTTTGGACTTTATGCTGTGCTTTATGCGCTCATTGCGTGTTTTAACTTGACAAAACATCAGTGAGTTATTCGTTGACAAAATTTTATCAGTACCAACAGTAATAATGTAGTGACTCGTTAGTACGACGAACACCACCGTGACGGTGCCGACTGCCGTGATTGTTGATATTATAATAATGGGAGGAACTTCGAAAATAAGCGTATAAGTAATGTTGTCAACATGAAAGTCGTGATC
Organism: Ostrinia furnacalis; assembly: GCF_004193835.3. Lineage (NCBI taxonomy): Eukaryota > Metazoa > Arthropoda > Insecta > Lepidoptera > Crambidae > Ostrinia > Ostrinia furnacalis. The sequence goes on along the minus strand of NW_021135728.1, from coordinate 318,411 downwards.
CGTGATTTTAACGCATCAATTAGTATAATCACGTTCGGATTATGTAATTATGTCACGCTTGGTTTGGTTATTCATTTGTTAATTTGGGGAAATGGCCATTGCACCCGTTAACTCACCACATAACCACGGCTTTTGATTTGAGTGAAATCTAAAATACAACATTTAACCGGACTGTGGTCTGTTTGTTGATTACGAACACATTCAGACAAATGCAAATCCGCAGTCTCGTTATGTTGCGCTCCCATTATCATAATAATTCTCGTGACTGGACTCAAAACTCGACAAATGCATATTGTTTTTCAAATTGCTCCTACACTTAGGCTTTGTCAGGCATCTGTAGCTTCGTCTGAGACTTGCTGGTTACGTGGAGAACAATCCACATTGAAATAATGGACGTGAAATAATTCATTTAGTTAAATGTACCCTGAAACTTAGCATTACGGTTATTAATGTGGCACTGAAGTTCACTGAACAATAATGAAAGCATTTCATGAAAATAAGGGCTTATCAGCATTTGCTATTTGACCAATTAGCGAAATTGTTAGGTTATTGTAACTGAAAAGGCTCGCGTACACGTGAATAATAAATTAAAATATGTCGTTTCGTGGTTCGCATTCGTATTGTAGGTAGGTACTACATGTTGTATGCGAAGCTATTTAAATTATGTAGGTATGTTTGAACGGATAAAGCTAATTACTGGTCCAATTCATTAAAAATTAAAAAGCTAGACTTTTAGCCGACGAACGTCATTGGCATTTAGCCCGGAATGAGATGAAATATTATGTGCGATATTGTTTCTATGACCAATCGTGGAATGTAAGCAAAGAAATAAATATCCGAATGGAATGTGATTAAAATAATATTGTCAAACAAGGGTTACCAGTTAAACATTCCATCCAATAAAGTACCTAGTTAGTTTTTCTTCCAGGAAAATCTACAGTTTCTGAAGCACAATGACGTCGTTCTAGTATTTACTATTTATTCTTTGGTTTAGTGGCAATCCAAATTAAATCACTCTCGCGGTGATGATAAACCTTATCACAATCTCTGTGAATTGGCATAGAAATGGAACTAACCAAAAGTGTGCCAAAAGTATATCAATAATTGTGACAAATCCGTAACCCTACCCTATGATAAGTTACGTATTTATAAGAAAGGGTGAAGAGAAATGGTAGATTAACCCACATTTTCTTTGAAAGTCGTATTTTATAGCACGGAGCTTCACTAGACGATCTAGCAGGTTGATAGCGATAAAGACCAGCAGTATGTCTAAAAAGAAAACCCCTAAATTAATATAAATGCATCGTGTCATAAAAACACGAATGTGTGTCAAAATGTAAATTTTAATACTTTAATCACGGCACGTATTCGACGGGCCGCGGCATTCGCCACGAGTCCCACGTTACACACAATGATCTATTGTAATAACTTTTCAACATATTGTTCCTAAGTTGTTAAATAGTCTTCATTCATAATTTTAAACAGCTAGTAAGACAGTGCATAATTGGCACAGTTTTATCAAGGCTTCCAGGCAACTGTTGAATGCGGAGCTGTATAAAATTTTGCGCAAAAAGATTTTACTTAGAAAACAATTTTGAACTGCATACTGATTAGCTATCACAGTAACGATAATGTAAGAGACAGGTGTTTATGTATGACTACTCTTTGCGTGCAACTTTGGCTGCGTGTATTATGATTTCAGAAGAAACTGTGTTTTTCATCCATCTTTTTGTAGCTATTATGCAACTTTAATTATTTTAGTAATAAATATAACACAGTACGTACATCTTACGCGTAAAATTAGTTTGTAACCAACAAGGAGTTGCACCTACTTCAACAAAACAACATAATAAATTATAATGAAATAAATGTCAAACTCACTCTTTATTACTGTGCCATAAAAGCAGTCTTAAGGATATTAAAACTAGTTTTCAAGTCCAAATATAAAATCCACTGGTCATAATAAAAAAACCTTCTTCTTTTTCTAATCAAAATACAAAATCACACTTTCATATTAATAAGTTATTTTACTGCAGGAAAATTCAGTATAAAATAAATTAAGTCTCAATAAAATGTTGATACATATTGCTGTGGCACAGTAACATCTTGAGTGATCGCCTCTAATTGACCACTTGACTCGACTTGGCCCATGTTTGATTTGTATGGGTGTGAATTGTATTGAATTACTGAAGCTTATGATTCATTTAAAGAAGCTCATTTCATTTGAAACACTTTCAGACTTAGTAATAAGTTTGAATCGTATTATTTTACATTTATAATAAATATTTTTATGATTGTCTTTACTTAATCCAGTCAGAATCTTATACTAAGACTTTTTTTTCATATAAGACTAAAAACTTTAACATTATTATTTAGATTAGATATTGTAACAATTGTTAATTCCTTTCAAGACTATTAAAAAGATTTCTCTTTGCTTCCAAGTATTTTTTTGATTGTGAACTTATTAATTATCACCCTAAAGGAGTTAATCCTATAAATGTATTTAATGGAGTTCTGTCTCATCTTGAAATTACACCTGTGATACTAGACCCACCTTAGCTGGTTTATAAAATTTATTGTATAAAGTACACTTGAAAAGTGAAGAAAGTAATTATTTTGCTTAGATTTTAATGAGATGAGATGAATGAGATTTTGCCATCTCTTACGTATTTCTTTCTTTTCTTGTATTTTCTGCTCCATGCAATGTAGGGTATAATTTTATTATTATTAGTTAATTAAATTCACACTGACCTTAGGAAGTTTAGCATGGACGCCGGTCCGGACATCCCTGATGGTGGCAATGTCCAGTAGTTCCACCTCCATGTTCTGGTCCGTCCAGTACATGAAGAAGCCCTTGGGGTCCACCCGTAGGGTGACCGGGAGGCCGGTTCCAGAGTCCTAAGACATGAATACATATTTTTGTGATGGGTCTAAGAAATGTGTGCATTAAATATGAAATTCAGAAAATATTAAGCTCTTGTCAGTGTTATAATTTGAAATTTATACTAAGTCTTTAACATTCAACAGTTACAGATTATTTGTTGAAGTATTGACAACATAATCTCACAATGGTGAATGATTATTAAGTAGGTATATTACATATTAAATACCTATACCATAACCGCTCATTATCATTTTGCCACCTATTTATGAAGAAACATACCTCATCCCACTTGATGAATTTTTCACCCTCCTGTAATGCCTTCGGAACTTCTATAGGCTTGAGGCTAACGTTCGAAGATCTCGAACTTGAATTCATCGTGAACAATAAACACTAGCAAACGGAAATAATAACACAATCGCGGATAAAATCCGTCATCTTCTTGCACAAATCTATCAATGAAATCTGTTGCTGATAGGTACACTTAAAAATGTCCACTTCAAGACTGCGGACCAACCAAAATGTGGCGGTAAATAAATAATATCTAACATAATAAATCAGCGTTCATCGTAAATTCACGAAGAATTCACCTCCAATTTTTAACTTCTTCCACACGTATTTCTCGGTGGAGCCACCAAAAACTGAGAATGTCAAAACGTATGATGTGAAATAGTGATGTACATTACAAAAAAGGTACTTAATAATATCGATAACATTCTTAGATGCTAAAAGGGATGGAAGTAAAATATATCAAACTTTTTTTGATACGTTATCACAATTAATAACTGGTACACAAAAGTACTAAATATATTATAAACTAATTACATAGTAAGGAAAACTTGTCTTCTATATTATCACAGATCGAGTAGGTACATAAGTTTAAATTGTAAATTCGGGTCTCTAGCGATGTTTTGCCCTATATTATGTACACCTACTGACCGAAAACATTATTGGACAATGAATAGTGTCATATGCCACATTTACACTGCGCGGAAATTCAAGAAAACAGTGGGGTGGGGATGAAAAATGAATGATTTTCATCGCCACCCCACTGTTATTTCCGGAAATCGAAGCGTCTTCGATGAGTATTTTCATCAAGAAACGCCGGAGTAAAATTTTGAATCGAAAGTTAAAGATTCGGAATAGAATAGTGATGCGACAAATCATTCGATAGTTAAGATAAACTTTGTGGATAGAAATTTTGTTATTTAAATGGAACATACTTTGTTTTTAGGGAGATTGAAAATGGAGAAGAAATTATTTACTTTCGGTCTTTGAGTTGTGTGTGGACGTGAAGTGTTTGTACACTTTTTATAATACTTGTTTTTTTCCTAGACCACAATATTACAAAATATTATGTAACGCAACTATGCAACCACGTACGTATGTATTTACCGAAAAGAAAACTATTCCATAATCTATAAAAATATTTTAAGATGGTTTGATTTTTCCGGCATCACTGGCTGTGGTGACAAAGTTATTTGGTTGGTACACATTTCATTTGTGTTAAAAAGTAGCCTTTATCTTTACCGTCTCCTTTACAGCTAATATTGCTCGAAGCTTGTTGTAGTAATATTTGTTTGAAAAAGAACATGCTCGTGATTATTGAACCCCGAACCCGATTGGACCAAACCAGTGTTGCCAGTCGGGTCTAGTCAGAAATTACCAGAAATATAAAAAAAAGTAACCTTTTTGAACAAAAAGTAACCTTTATTACGGGGGGGGGGGGGTGCTGAGTGATGATTGTGTAAAAGGTTGTTCATGGATGGAAAATGAATACAATTGATCATCTAAATACGCAGTCGTCTAAAAACGTTTCATGGATTTGCGTTTTATTATCGAAAAACATTCGCTAAAACTAATTTTTCTTAACAAATAATAAATAAAATTCAAGTTTAAATGCACTTTATGACATAATTTTTAAATTGTCACTATTAATATTTTTTACTGAATAACCTGCAAAGTTAATTCTACAATTTCTGAAAAATCACCTAAAAGTAACCTTTTCATTAGTGTAACCTAAAAGTAACCACAGCAGTTCAAAAGTAACCAAAAAGGTTACAAAAGTAACCTTCTGGCAACATTGGACCAAACCCCGGATTGCCAATAAAAAAAAATTGTTAATGACAATGTCATTGTCAACCAAATGTCAATCGATCAAAAATAACGAAGTGTGGTTATTTCGTGTTTTTTGCCAAGCTACATAAATTTAAATTCTTTTGTAATTATCTTTATTTAAATTAATTACGATGTCGGAATCTGAAGTTACTGAAGAAGTCACCGAAGCTCCAAAACATGAAAACACCCCCAGAAAACGTATTCGTCATCGCAAGAAGCAGTTGTACGACAACATTCTCAAACAAATGGAATTCTATTTTAGCGATGCGAATCTAATTAAAGATAGGTATCTAAGCGATTTAGTGAAAAATGATCCTTTCGTTCCCCTTGAAACTTTCCTCAAATTTAACAAGATACGTTCTATGTCGACGGATATCACCGATATTGTTAAAGCTATGAAGAATTCTACTTTTCTTGAGATGTCAGAAGATAAGCAAAAGGTAGGTACTTATTCAAATCTATTTGTTGAACTTTCAGTTGCTATTATCATACTTGGGCTATGTATAATGACATAGGTTTTTTTATCCCCATTGTATTTCAGGTTAAGAGAAAGACACCAATATTGCCATATGATGCTGACATTAGAACTGTCTATGTTGAGTCAATTCCAGGGACTGCAAGTCTAGACTGGCTAGAGAAAGTTTTCTCTGACTTTGGCCGTGTAGCATACATTTCCTTGCCTAAATTTAAAAATACACAAAGAATAAAGGTGAGTGAGGAAGATAGAAACATGATGTTTTACTCATAAACTATCAAAAGTGTACCTACTTATGTTATAATTTTATTATTTTTCAGGGATATGCTTTCATAGAATTTGATAAACCTGAAGATGCTCAGAAATGTATCAACACATTCACCCAAATGGGGTGCAGACTGCCGACCTGTATGCCCCCTGAAGACTTGTCTTCCATTAAGATGTTCTCTGTAGAGCAGTCATTGGATGCCGAGGGTAGTAAGAAAGAAAAAGAGGAATCTGAACCACCTAAAAAAAGGAAGAAGAAAGACAAAAAGGCTCAAAAAAATTTAGAACTTAAATTAAGTACTAATGAATCTGATACTGAGAAAAAAGTTGAGACTCCTAGTGTATGTCAAAACAATTTACTTTCTGTGATTTTTGTAAAATTCATACTTACATAATAATTCTATGCATCCTTTTACACACCTATAAATTTTTTGCAGGAGGAAAATAAAAGTGTAGTATCCACTCCAACTGAAGTAAGTTTATAAATACTTAAAAACCAGTAGAATTATAAACAGTAACCATAATTTCCAATTAGAATATTGTTGGATGTCCTGCCTAACTAACAACTTTTTCATTTTTCAGGAAAAAAAAGAAACAGATATAGAATCTAAAGATGAAATGACTAGCCAAGATGAAAGTAAAGGAGATCCAGAAGCTCGTAAAAGGAAGAAACTTAGGAAACGTTCCGGCAGGGAGAGAAGTAGAAACAAAGAGTTTTTGAATAAAGATGAGGCTCCTCGGGGAGCACTCTGGGGTCTGCAAGTCCTTCCCAAATCAGAATGGAAGGCTCTGAGGAACAAATACCTTAATTTGCAGAGAAAATATATGAAGGAAATCAAGACTACCTTGCAAAATAAGCGTTATCCTTATTTGAGTATACCGCCTCCTGCAACAGCTACAGTTGAAGGTGAACCCGGTAAGTATTATACATTTGGTAGTGAGATATGTGAAAACCAACTAACATAGTTGAAATTTTGTACGAATACAATCATGTGTATAGGTTTCTTTTTACTTAGGGTTTCACTACTTAGGCTAGGCTATTTTCAAACTCATCATGCATATGTTGACATCATGTTGCATATAATTTTCCAGCTGCTACCACTACTGAAGTTGAAACCACGAAAACTGTTAAGCCCATGGAAAGAACACCAGGTGTTTTTGTCAAAGAGGAGTTACCAGAGCCATGTCTTGATGTAAGACTGACAAAAAGAACTGTAAGTATCATCAGAGGATATGATATGACTTTAGTTGTGAAAATAGATGACGATATAATATTTATGGTATTGTGTATAATTTCAGATAAGGAGCAACATCCACGCATTACATGTTGATGTCAAGGAGGGACAAACTGAAGTTATCATTAGATTTGATACTGCTGATGCTGCCACACAGGTAAATACAGTTTGAGTCCTTTGGTTTGATATTATGCCAACAGTTTGCTGTACAAAAAAATATTAAGGCCTGAGTCAGAAATGGTAACTTACTAGCTTTTGCCCGCGTGAAATTTAGTTTGTCTGGATGTCAACATGTTTGTTACTCTTTCACGCAAAAACTACTGAATGGATTTTGATGAAACTTTACAGTATTGTTGTTTATGATCCAGAATAACATATGGGCTATAATTTATGATTATACTAGCTTTTTCATCAAAATCCGTTCAGTAGTTTTTGCGTGAAAGAGTAACAAACATCCATACAAACTGTCGCATTTATAATAAGTAGGATTAGTAGTATTACCCCATTTTGGAATAGTTGTAAGAGTATCCCTCTAAGAAGATTTTGTAATGAAAATACCTAGTTCACGCGTGTTTCACGCATAACCTTATCAATTTCCAGTACTGCAGCAACTCAGTGAACCGCGCCCGCGTTCTCACGGGCGCAGACGAGACCGCACAGTGGGTGCGCGCCGAAAGCAGCCGTCAAGTGCGGCGCGCGCGCGGCCGCACCCGTCTGCTCCGACGCCACGCCGCCGCCGCGATGGCGCCAGCGTCGCCGCAGCCGACTCACACGCACATACGGTTTGAGGACGAGTAGACTAGTTTAAGGCGGGTTTTAGAATCGCGCTTGCTGATCGTCGGCGCTGAAAGGACCAATGTGTATGTAATGAGGGTTTTCGCGAATGAAAAATCCACCAGATGGCAATACGTAGACGCATGCAATGTTATTTTTGACATGACATTGACAGATATGTCAAAATCCACCAATCACGCAGCAGTCAGACCCCACATCCACGTCCCGCCACCTAGCGGATCTTTCATTCGCGAAAACCCTCATTGAAGTGAACGTTGAGTGACGCTGATCACTCGGCCAACGCTTCATACATTTCGGCTGTCAGCGCTGACGGTCAGCCTGCGTCAGCGTGACTCTAAAACCAGCCTTAAGTCCGGTCGCCGAGCAAGAAGAATTTCGTCCAATGACCCCAAGCTACCCATCCTTATCGCTCGCGCGTAATTATATTGCTGGATAGCTTGGGGTCATTGGACGAAATTCTACGTGCTCGGCGACCGGACTTTAGTTGTCGAGTTGATTGAGCTATTGAAACTTTGAAATTACTGACTGTACATTGACGATAAATGGGAAAAATATTCCCGATTTTCACCAGTGCAGCAGTGGCGTATAACACACTTTCCCAGTTGTAGCTACGGACTTTCTCACCACTGGTGATAAATTAGAAAAATCGCCAGTAGGGACGTAAGTCAGATATTGTCGGGAATAGACGAAAATGCACGACTGTTTAGAATTTCTGTTATTTAAGGTATTTGATCACATACAGTTCGTTCAAATACAGGTGAATTTTTCAAGTACGTAATTTGCTGGTCAAGAAATAGCTAAACACTGAATTTCTTTCAACATTTTCTGTTATTGCACTTGAAGAACGAACGTTAGTAACAGGTAGAATAGTGCTTTGTTACAACTAAAAAGTTTCGGTAGTTTGATAAACTTGACTACTGCTGCTAGATGGAGTAACTGGATGAAATTAGGATCCAGCAACTTTGTTTGCTGTGCTACAGTGACAAGTAAAGATGGGCCTGGTATACCTATTTACAGTTCCATTTCATCCTCCCTCCAAAGATTCTTGGTGCTTCTCAAGCGCAGAACGATTCAATGCAAATCCACTAAGAACAACATAAAAACTTTGTCACTTGAAAAGCACCTCTTTTGTACGCGAAAGTCCTCGAATATGAGCGCGTGTGTCGGTTTCATCGATCGCATGAACGCGCCTGATTCTGAAACACATTCCCAAAACGATTTACTTAAATGGTCCAAGAGCAAAGTTAAAAAAAACTTGTATGGCATGTAACTTTTGGCGTTTTTAATGTTCAAATTCACTATTCTTATTTTGCAGTAAAATAGATTTTATGCGTGCCGTTTTCGCTAAGTGTACAGTATTTTAGTTTAGTTATAATTTATATTTATTCCATGTTTTGGGAGTTTGTTGCAGATCAAAAGCACCTTACACGTATTCTTATTCACAGTAACATTTTAAATGCATTTCCAGCCTATTTGTAAAACTTTAAAGTGAGCAGTCATTCATTAATTATTCCAAAGTACTTTACATTATACATATTAATTTAAGAAGACAGTGTGTTATGTAATAGACTGAGATGTAATTATCGTTTATTAAAATATTTAGTTACTTTACGAATTTGTTTTAATTTACCTTTGAATGAAACAATGACTTACAAAAGAAATTTTATTACATCAAATAAATGCAACATCAAATTCAGTCTTAAAAATAGTTTTACAATATTTATAATACAACAGGCACTGGCACATTATGCTTATCCAAAAATTACGTATTTAGTCTTATTTACTAAACTTATGAATAAGTAAAAAATTATAGCTGCCTATTGCAGTAAACCTGTATAAAACAACCTCCATTTAATTTAATAGTTGTCACAATTATGTATAGTTTTGTTATAATGTAACAAAAATAGAAATATCGAATACTAAAACATTGTTTTTTTTTATCAAATAATATTGCCATTCCAAAGGAAATATTATTACTTTTTATGATAATTAAATTTTGATATTATATTTTTTGTTGTGATGTCACTTCTGGGAAGACAGAAAGTAGTCAAAATAGTACAGGAAACAATTAGTAGCACAATATTTAACATAAAATAAGATTACCTATTATTATTTCTAACATATATTTTAGTATGATTTATGGAACATTGATACCATGTAGAAGTAGAGGCCCACTTTGGCCCAACACAAAATGCATTTTGTAATAACAGACAATATTAAACACAACAATTGGTCACAAAAAGAAGCACCAGAGTAGTAAGTACAAATAGAACAATACACATAAGTACTAAAATTAAGTTACTGAACTGAACCATTTAGTTAATAATATTAATACACAAGAAATTATCACATTAATACATAGAGTTAACAATTGCTGTTTAAATTAAGAGTCATTTGTTACTTATCAGTAATTATGTACACAGGAGGTAGATTATTTAGTATTATTATGATGCTTCCATATGCCTATGAACAGTTACAGGAGCTATTATACTATTTTTGCCACAGGGCAAAACAGTTACACTTAAATCAGTAGCTTTTAATCTAGGTTTAATCTTTGCTGGTAAGGGACAGCTTACATCAGACTTTGTATCATCTGACAATATGGTGGGGTCATTCACTGAGAATCCTGTGGCCTCAGAGTCTTCATGAGGAGTCATGGTGGAATAACCATGATCCGACCCTCCAGCAGTGTGGGGTCGTCGATACCCTGTCACAACTCTGTATGGTGAGATAGGGGCTTCTATCTCCATGGCTGGCAGTAACTTATCCTGCCCTGACTGATCATGCATGTCATCAGACTGCAAATGACTCATTTGGACATCAGCATCATGCCATGTCTCAGCTGGACCATCAACATACAAGTTGTGGCAGCTAGCTGAAGTTACATTTTGTCTATAACAGTATATAGCAACAGCTATAATTAAACTAACAGTAACGATACACCCTGCTATCGGGCCTATTGCCGAATAACTACCTAATGCATCTCTATTAACATGCCCAAAGGTTCCTTCCCCATAGGGCGTCACAGCGCCCAAAACTCCGTTAAAACACGTTGATTGTGACGTACAAAACGGCGAAGAGAGTGGCGTATGACCATCAGTGTCCAATTGACACCATTCGCAACCTAAAACTCCTAAACAAGACGAATGTGTCAGATAAGACTCGCATTGAAAATCAAAACAAGACTTCAAATTTTCAGCAAAATTATGGAAGTAATGGGACTTGTGATTATTATTTTCAGGCATCATACCACACAATGGAATATCGCGAGTTATCCGAGAAGAGTTTGAATTTGGACATTCATACAGTTCAGAACTGCATTCACATGGACATTCACAATCAGTTTGCTCCATACGATTGCAATTAAAACAAACACGGTCAACCATGCTGCAGGGGCAAAAAGCACCAACACTGCATGATACATTTACAAGAGCAATAAAGGCGTTAGTCCCAGGTATTGCAGCAATGTAATAGTGGACACAATGATCTCCAGAAACCACATTAGAAAGGACACCTGGCAGTGACATATTAAATTCATAGAATCTTTGAATAGTTACATCATAAAAGTTATTGCATAGCCTCTTTGTTACAAATCCCTTATGGTTCAGCATGTCATTAGCAATCATAGATTCTTTATGAGTGATATGTTGTTGTTCTATAGGACCTGAACTATTGGGATCCATCAGCCCAGGGTGGGAAACTAAATAGCCTCGATTATTCATTATAAAACACTTAAAATAAGACATTGCGCAAATTGGAAGACTGTCAATAAGGACTTTGTAGAGGAATCCCATTGTAACATCCATTGAGACTACCATAGTGGGGTAAAAAGGTCCTTTGACAGCATAAGAAATGCTAACCACATATCCAGCTCCCCCAACATCCAGGTTGGGTGGAGTCAAAATGATCTTACCTGGATATTCAAGAGCGTAAGTATACCATGGCCTTCTCACAGGTTCATAGTCATACTCTAAGACAGTCCCTGGGAACATCACAAGAACCCCACTCTCAGTAGCTGCATATCTTCTCACAATATACTTGGAATAGATGCCACGTAAGTGCTGCCTTTTGTAAAAAGATAAAATTGAGTTGAGAAAATTTACGTCCTGCTGGATTTCATTTTTTAAACCAGGGTTAGATAGCAGACCATTAGCAAGATTTTTAATATAAGCCAGATAATTCTGCATGTATTGAACAGCATCCTGGCCATCACCCATGTCATAAAGGTATGTGAATGGGGACTGAAAACTAGATGGACTCAAATATACAGTACCCTGGTCAATTGTAGCTATCTGTTTGAAATGACGACATATTTTACCAGCTTTAGGTGGGAACAAATCCAGTCTGTGAAACAAGATCTCTTTAGAACTCCTGGTAAAAAATATGTTAGTTTTATTGAACAAGTTATGTTCAGTTATTTCATTTACAATACATACAATGTAAAGTTTTTCAACCCATTTCCAAGAATAAACTATGGAAGTTGAAGCATTTTGTTCTTTCATGGTCAATATGCCAGAACTATTTGTTAGCATTGCTTCCTTAAGACTACTTATAAAATCGTATGTTTCTATACTCTCTAGATATGTAAACTTGATTTTCTCAGAGGATGATTCTGGCCTGGGATAAAATGTGTGCATAAGTACTTTACCAGCAAAATCCATCACGAAGGCTCGTTTTCTATGGTTTATTCCTTTAAAATAAACAATATCTTCAGCTAGATCAGACCAATAAAGGTCTAACCCAAGCACACCACTTGTCATTGGAAGCACTAATGATACCATGAAATCTCTTTCTGTTGCCTCCCAAATAGGGTCTTCAATTTTTATTTGTTTGTTCTGAAAATTTCCAGGAAGTAAAGAAATAAAGGCAGAAGCCACTTGACCCACAACACCACTGTCATTTATATGAAGTCTCATGACCGAGTGGTTGCTTGAGTGATTGTGCCACTTATCAATATGCAATATTCCAAGAGAGCTATTCCTGTCCACCTGGTTCTCATAAATGAGACCTATTGCGAACTTCATGTTTGCATCACTTTCAGAGTAGGGAAACATTTTGAGCCAAGTCTCATTTTTTAATACTTTTGTATCAGTCAAAAAAACAAAAAGTTTGTGTTTTGGCAATTTCTTCTCAGTCAACAACTTCTTCAACTCTTGATGTATGGTAAATGGTGATACGTTACCAGGTGCCACGTCTAAAGTTGATAAATACTCCCTGAGCAATAGCTTGTTGGTGTCAGTTGCATTCCCCAGGTTTGATGTTCCATCAATATTGCAGGTGTCCTCAAATTTTACAAAGTCCGTGGTATTTGTAATCTTGAAGGCAATAATGTCTCTACTTTGCAGCGCATATGCAGTCTCCTTGATCACATTTATAGCATGTTGCAATGAATCTACATTTATGTTGTTGTCAATAATGAACACCACAAGTTTTGGGTCTGGGTGCACTATCTTATGGTACAAATACCTCAAATTCGAGTGAGGCATTATCGCACAATCTCTATCAGTGGCGTAATCCATGTGAGAGAGGAAGTATTGTCTCTTAACTTTTAGGTCTTTGAATCTACCCATCATCTTTGACTTGACGTCAATATTTGGAACACTATTGTATACATTAGGACTCTTGATAAATACAGACTTACGGATAGAGTTGAAGGGGCAAGGATGCGTAAAGGACGGAGTATTGTTGGTCTTGATTCCATTTTTCATGTCTCGTAGTATGTTCACTGCTGACGATAGTTTGTAGCTCAGTTTGTCAGCAATATTGGACAGAGTATCATTATCGCTGGAGTGGACGCGGCTGTCTTTGTGTACAGTTCGTATTTCAAAATGAGTAGTGTAGTCGCTGCCCAACTCATTGATCACTATTTCACTGAACTTATTCGCCAATGATTCGGACAATTGCCGTACGCACACCTTATAGTCGCCTCGGTTGTTTATTCTTGTACAATTGTCGCCTTGGGCAAAGATCTCAGAGACACCGATAAATATCGAAATCGTGACTATCAATGATAAAAGCTTCATCGTGTCGGCATTCTATTTGATCAAATTACCCTTGATCACGCCTTTTGAGGGAAATTTCTTTTCACTGAATAATTGTAGATATCCATATTTCATTAATAAAGTTGATCCAATGTACTACAAATCACTGATGATACGATAAATAAAAATATTAAAAACACAAACACAAGCCAAACGTGTGGGACTGAATCAATCAATGTCAAAAAATTCTTACTCTATCTTGTCTGTGGTCTGGTCCAGTCTGGTCAGTGGTCAAATGCAACCACAGACAAATCGAATTTTTGGTTTAAGGTAAACGCACACTAATCAAAAAGGTTAAACTATTTCTGGTCCATAAATAGAGTTTAACCACGCCAGTGTTTTTCTTTTCGCTAATCATACAAAGAGAATATTTAAAATAATAGAGGTATACGTAACTAAAATATCACCCACAAAATCCCTTATGTATACTTGTTGATTTAATTAGTCAGTTAGAGTAGTTGATAAAAATAAAAGGTTTGATCCTATTGCAGGAACAATATCAAATTCTCAATCTACACTAATATTATAAAGAGGAAAACTTTGTTTGTTTGTTTGTTTGTTTGTTTGTTTGTTTAGTTGTAATGGATAGGCTCAAAAACTACTGGACCGATTTTAAAAATTCTTTCACCATTCGAAAGCTACATTACTCACGAGTAACATAGGCTAAATTTTATTTTGGAAAAATTAGGGACCCGTAAAATATTTGGGATTTTCATAAGNAAGAAGTACCGAGTTTGAAGCGGTCATGAGCAGACATTGCAGTTGAATATTCAAGTTCTGAATTTGATTATTGATGAATAATAAAAGAAATCCTACTAACTCGATTGATGGTTTCATTTAATTTATTTAAACCAGGTTACCTATAATAATATTTTTTCGTTAATTTATGAAAATATCAAATTAGCCCGTAATTCTGAATCCTGATACATAAAGTTAGCCTATTAATTTAACACAGGTACGACTGTACTCAGTGTTGCACTATCAAATGCAATTGACGCGCCTCCGTGCCAGGGTTTTTATGTTCCTGGTCAGGCTATAACTGAAATATCACCCACAAAATCCCTTATGTATACTTGTTGATTTAATTAGTCAGTTAGAGTAGTTGATAAAAATAAAAGGTTTGATCCTATTGCAGGAACAATATCAAATTCTCAATCAATAAATAAACATAATATCATTTTAAAAGATTGTATAGAACCATACGGAATCCTCAGTGCGCAAGTTCAGTCTCGCAAGGTTTTTTAACCGACTTCAAAAAGGAAGAGGTTCTCTTTTTAGAACTGATAATGGACGGAATTGAAACGGGAAGTTAAGTTTAAATAAATAATTTAATTATCTTTGGACACAGCGCCAATTAGCCCCCAAAATAAGTAACTAATAATGCTTGCAGTGCTACTGGCCGGGAATTGAACCCGGGAACTCTTGCGTGGTATGCAGGCATGTTGACCAAGTTTACTTCGCTTTGTGAAGCGATCGCGAAATAGAATAGCTAGCTATCTCTATGTGCCGCCGACCTAATTAAGCATAATTTTAGCAGTCTAGGCTTTGTTGACCATAATTAATACCTATTCGACGAGAGAATCGAACTCTTACAATGCTTTAAACCTGAGTCTAAGCCCGATTGGGAATCGAACCCGGACCACTTGAAACTTAAATTTTTTTTTTATACAAGACAAAACAGGTATTTGACCGCATTCGCAATATTTCGACTATTTATTTATTAATTTGAACTTTTCACGTTATCAGGGGCGGACTTAATGCCGAGTGGCATTCTCTACCAGTCAAGCACAGGTCAAGTAGATAAAATAGGTGGTGGTGCAAAAAAGGTAGGTAAAAAAAGAATAATAAAAATTTAATGAAAATAACAGAAAAACTTTTTTGTAAGGTGTGTAACTCAGCATGTCGGTCGTTCGCTGCACATAATAATGCGGGCAATTTGCCACAACATAAAAAATAACTAAAAGCCAGTAAATGATAATAACTAGTTGTAAAGTAATACTTATGTTGCAGTTACCATGCACTTACGCTTTGGCATGCGCGTTTAATGCGAGCTACCCGTAAAGGGTGTCGGTGGAACGGCCACAGGCGTATAGCACGTGGTGAGTCGTCGGCCGCTGTTATACCTATACTTTTCCATCGATTGGTCAGGGGCGGCGTGGCTTACCGTCCGATCATTAACCCAGTTGTGTGGCGCCCGCCGCGCGGCAGGGCACGCGAGCCGGCGTCGCGCCTCATTCCCACGCCATGCAAGTGCCCGAACCGCCGCCGCCGCCCCTCGCTCCTCTCTGGGACCGCGTCCTCCGAGCCCGGGCTCTGCCACCGGACCTGGACGTCGAACTCCTCTACGTCGCCATCCGGGACAGACTCACGCATCCCGAGTGGGAGGTTCGCCTCAACGCTCTCCGGGTTCTCGCCGATCTCCTCCCCCTATCAGGGAATGCACTGGCCTTCCCATTCGATCAAGTCGTTGACAACTTGGGTCATAATTCCCCGAACGTTCGTAAAGCGGCACTCGACGCACTCAAAGTTTTTTGCACCCACTGCGAGGACTCCGAGTGTGCAGCTCGCGCCATTCTGGACAAGTGCTCATATCACAACATAAGGCCTCACTCAGCCAACATAGATACAAAAGTGAACGTTATAACTGGACTCATTCTATCAATACCTTCAGTCATGACTATTTTGAAGAGAAGAAACCCGGCGTTAGATACTTTCCCAATTTTCCAAGTTTTAGGAGATAAACTTTTCGATCCGGTGCATAGAGATGTTGCACAACGCTCCTTGCTAAAGCTTCGTAAAATTTGTGGTCATCGAGATTACATGGTTTCACTGTCCAGATTGGATCTAAAAGTACAAGATAAATTCAGACAGTTGTGTGAACTGTACGATGAAGATTCAATGGACGTTTACTATGCGCCGAGAAAATCAGTTTACAGAGACAACAACCAAACATTAGTCAAGATAAACCACGTATTCAGTAGCCCAATCACAACTCCAATAAGAGTATCCACGGATTCGTCGTCAGAAGATTCCTACGCCCATATTCCATTCCCCAATAATAATTATGCTAAAGTGATAATTGAAACCGAAATCAAATTCGATTCAGACACGGCGATTACCATGACGGTTTTAGAAGAAAACGATACCGAATCTGACCGGAATTCGGTAACTAATACGGGAAGTGAAGAGGATTGTGATAGCTCGGATAGAAATATGTTGAAGTTTAGTGATGCAGATTCTGAGGACACGGACGTTGTTGTAAAAAAAGTGCGTTTTGGCGGTGAAAGTGTGAAAATTCGGACGCCCGATAGTGAAAATTTAATTTCTAGTGAAGACGATAATAACCACAATAAATTAATACCTAAGAGAGACAATATTAATGGGCTCTCTCATGCAAATGGCACACCCATGATTATGAGTAAAATTAATGAGATAAAACGTGAAGCATTAGATAGAGATAATAATATTAAATATCCTAAGAAAAGTGGTATTCCATTACCAGTCATTCATAATAAGTCACAGAACCAGAACTTGTCCAAGTACAATAAAGTGAAATTAAAATCGAAATCATTGAGTGAACTTTATGATTATTTTCGTACGAAAAATGATGGTGCTGAGCGCAAGAAGGATAGATCGGGGTTTGCGTTAACGCTGTCTGAGGTCCGTTCTCCGGATAAGGTCCCGAGTCCAGTGGAGCCTCACAGGGAGGTGGAAGTCATGCACAATCTCCAGAGGAGTCCGGTGGTCTCCCCACGGCGTCATCAGACGCGGGTACATTTGGAACGTGATGGGTACGTAAACAAATCTAAGTGTAAAGCGATGTCACATCAAAGCTTAACTGTGGTACCTTATAATAGTTTAAATTGGCGCAATTTTGCATTCCAATACCATTTATATGACCATGTTAACAATGGGCTAGTGTCGGCTCATATACCCATTTACCTAACACCCTGTAGAGATTGATAATGCTGGCGACTGTATACTAAATTACTGTGTATAGGTAAAGATTTTTTATGAAATCCTTTTACCCTGTGATCTCTGTGATACTTCCAAATCCAATGCTTATGGAAAATATTATTTACGTGAAACTTTACACAGCACAAAAAAGGCGACTTGTATTCTCTCCCAGTCAACCTATGCGCAAAGCAGATATAAGAAACAAAGACTACACGGCTTCCTAAATGGAAATACGAAATACCTACGAATACCTTATAGGTACGATAAGCATAAAAGTCATAGAGTTATTATCTTATGGTTAATAACTCTATGATAAAAGTATTCAAACTTACGATTACAGGCAACTTAGATTGTGTCGTGGTGACTCTACTTTTTATTTGTGTGCTCCACACATAACGAAATAATACAAGAGTTTCTTGATATAATATATACAAATATATACAGATATTATTTGTGTATTTTTACAAAATATAGAATTACAGGTCAAAGCTTTGCAGTATTTACTATAAAATCTCGCAATAATAGCGAGTAAATGCCACTAAACAACCTAGAATCCAAACACGCATTCCGACGTAACGATTTTTCTGAAGCAATTGACCGCGATAGAAGTAGAGCTTTTATTGAAAATAATCATTTCATCAACATCTGTACTTACTTGCATGGTTTATATTTATTTTATTACAGTCAGGTACTAGTTAGGTCCTTAATTTCTTGATAAATAAGTACTAACTCAACAGTCAGATTTTCCGTCCTGAAAACAATTTCTAATTATTATTTTGTTATTGTATCATTAAATTTGGAAACTATAATTCTTTCAAGTAGGTATTTTCATCGGAAACATTACGTACATACACTATTACTTATTATCACTGCTAGAGTTAGCTGTTAAAACAATTGCATAGTTATATCTTTCGGAAACAACTGTAGAAAATCTTTAAAAACAACAATAAAAATTGAACAAAGTTTATTATATTATGTAACTCTTTGATTATACACTAGTCAGCCAATAAGTGTAGCGCCTTTTCCACATTTCCGCGAGCATAAAAAAATATGTTAACCAATCCAATCGAGGTTTTACTTGCGCATATTTCATGCACCTTTTAAACTTGAGACTGAAGCTTTTGAACTGTAAATTACGGTCGTTTTTAGATTCGTGCTGAATCTATTGGCGACGTCTTCCAACGATTCGGAGTTGCTGTCTCCGCGAGCGCCGTCTCCGCTGCGCGCGCGTTACGATTGGGAAGAGCTTGGTGTGGTGCCGCGACACGTGGCCGACCAGCTGCATAATACGGTAACTAAATGTCTAGCCCTCTTTTGGTACATTTTTGGATCTGTTGGCGGACTCTTCTAATGACTCGGAGCTGTCTCCTCGGGCGCCGTCTCCGCTGCGCGCGCGCTACGGTTGGGAGGAACTTGGTGTGGTCCCACGACACGTGGCCGACCAGCTGCATAATACGGTAACTAAATGTCTAGCCCTCTTTTAGAACCTGCTTGGGTCTGTTGGCGACGTCTTCCAATGATTCGGAGCTGTCTCCTCGGGCGCCGTCTCCGCTGCGCGCGCGCTACGGTTGGGAGGAACTTGGTGTGGTGCCGCGACACGTGGCCGACCAGCTGCATAATACGGTAACTAAATATTTAGCCTTCTTTTAGAACGGAGACGACTCGGAGCTGTCACCGCTGGCTTGGTGTGGTGCCGCAACACGTGGTAAATAAATATTTCCTTCGCTTCTAGTTTTCCTGGGTCTATAGGTCTTCCAACAACTCGGAGCTGCAGTCTTCCCGAGCGCAGTCTTCCCTGTCCTGATCTATTGGCTCTTGGCTCTTCCAACGAGTCAGAATTGTCTCGACTGGCTCTCTAGACCAGCTAAACGTTAACTATGTCTCTGGGGTAGTACTGAATAGGGGTTGTTATCCACGTGACATGGAGTGTACCTAATAGCCAGGGAGTTTTAATATCTTTACTATTTTTATACAATTTTAAAACAGCTTGATATGCTCTTCATTGGAAAGACCGAAAAAGCGATCTTATGACTTGAGGCCCGATATTGTCGGACGAGTGCGGAAATCCTATAACCATATGTCGTTTAAGCAATAAATTGCTTTTATTCCAACAGGATAACTGGATATCTGCAGTGAAAGCAGCCGACCAACTACATAGCGCGCTGCTTGAGCCAGTCAATGTGGCTAAGGTGGAGCCAGCCGCAACCTCTCTGGTACAGCACATGTGGGCACTTAGCGAAGCGGTGAGTAGGTAGACCTAGACCTAATCTAATAACCTGGAGAATCAACAGTTGACGATCGATGTATCCAAGTAGAGACAGACGTAGTTTCCCAAAGTAAGGTGGCGTGACATTTGAGCATGTCTGGTTCAAAAATCAACAATATATGCCTGAAATAGCACCTTACCATAATAACGTAATGGTTATCTGTTTTTACGTAAAAAATACCTACCTATATTCCAACGCCTACGGTAAAAGTGGTAAAAGTCTAGAAAGGCTAGGTTGGTGGTATCACTTGCTTGCTATGTGTATTGATAGCACTAAACACACAACTAACATGTTAACGATAGGCAACTGAACGAAGATAAGCATTTACATAGTTTTGTGTTGAAATAAGTAAAAAGCATTTGTTTTCTATGATGGTCCCGTAGAGAAAGTCTGTTATTATTATAGGATGCAGCTGCTTCTGAACATGTAGCTGACTGAATAATCATTAGAATTCAACTTGTCACCATTAGGTAATCGAAATAAGTGCCCATTTAACTGTTTATGAGCTTAATCGTCTCACCAATATTGGACCGATTTAGGTTTTAGATAAACAAATTCGTGGCGACAGGTCACGCGCAGTCCTTGATGAGTCAATCTTAACATTCTCGACTCCCCTTGTAGCAGGTGTAAAACGTGAAAATAAAGTCATTTTCAGTTATTATAATTATTATTAGGTACTTATGGGATTTGTTTGTTCTGGTAAAGGTATCAGCAGCGCGAGCGCCAGCAGAGGGCGCCGTTTGCGCGCTAATTCGGGGAGCCAGTAACGACTGCGCGAGGCAGTTGCTACCTGCCCTTGTGTCCAGGATGGCACAGGAACCGCTACCAACCGCCTTGCCCCACGCTCTACTGCAGCGGTTGGCACTACATCACCTCGTGGACTTGATCTTTGACCCAGCTATGCTCAAGGCAAGTACTTAAGTAAATTTTTAACCTTCAGTTCAATTTCAAGCTTCAATTGAATACTTTAAGCTCACTTATCAAAAAAGCCATAAATAAATTAACGACTCTACCTTTTCTACTTCAGCGATTAAGCAGGCACATGATCACAATTTAAGAACTGTTGCGTAATGCTTCACCTTCCTCTCAATTTTAGTGACGACGCCTCAGCAGTATATTAGCGTAATAAGTATTGGATGGTTTTGTTTCTTGTTAAAGTTATTTATTACTTACCCCATTTTTACCTTGTTTAAATATCACACAACACTTGAAAGCTTTGATGTCTAGACTGATATAGTTACTCATAGTTAAAAATAAAAGTCGCTGTTGCGCATAACTAAACAGTAGCTTGGTTATATAAGTTATGGCTATGACAGCTAGCTGTCCACAATCCTGATTATCATCGTGGGGTTCCAAGGAATTGCCCCAAGGCCGTACAGAATTAACGTTCGTTTTTTTCGCAACTCACCCGATATTGTTAGAAATGCGAAATACTGCGATACAATGGACCATTAACTGATTACCTATGCATGAAGCAGCATTTTTACCTGGATTTGAACTTGCTACTGATTTATTTTTATGTGTAGGTGTATGGGCCGCCGCGTCTCTAGCTATCAAAGTTTAGCGCGTTTTAATGACTTTGCAAATCGAAAACAAATTCTTTATTTTCTAATTTAGATAAGGTATTGGAAGTCCAAAGCATGAATTCTCAAAATTAGTAACCAATCTAACCTATTTTAAGATTTAATTTAAGTAGGAGAGTAAGGTATCATTTGCAATAAGGTAAATTAAAAACATTGCTTACAATAACATGAGATGTGAGCCCCTGGCGACTGCTGCGGCGTCTGACTTAGCCCGAACAATTGAGATTTGCCTTACAAAGTAGGGATAAGTCTGGAGCTGTGGATATTATGTTGTATTGTATTGGGAAGAGCTTGGTGTGTTGCCGTGATACGTGGCTGACCAGCTCTGCACAATATGGTAACTAAATGTGTAGTCAGTCAACAAGTTGGAACGGTCTACTACACTCTTGCGATTTTCCTTACAAAGTCTGGAGCTTTGGATATGAATGATGATCGAAGATTTCCATGCAGGTGTCGGGAGACTCGGAACGAGTGCAGAGCGCACAGCTTCGCGCTACGCTGTGCCTAGCGCGGGCGGCGGGCCCGGCGGCCGTGCTGTCTGCAGTGCGCAGACGGCTGGCCGGCACTGCGAGGGCCGATGTGTTCTGCAGCAAGGTTAGTCTTAGTACTAACCTTTGTTTGAGCAACCCGCCAAGTTTCGCGCTTTACCGGACCTGCAAAATATTTAGGCCCGGTTTCCACCAAATTGAAAAGGAGAGGAAATGTAGAAATAACGCAATCTGACTTGTTATTCAAAACATAATAATATGTATCTTCTCTCCGCCCCTGATGGAAACCAGGCCTACTGCTAGCAGCGCACCTCTCTGTTTAACACAGGTAGTAGCTGTAGTTGACTGGACCTGATTATTTCTCAAACGCTGTTTTGTTTCAGCTACGAGAAAGGCTGAGCAGGCCAGTGGAGAACATCAAACCAACTCACATAGCCAGGTAACTGTCTTGTCTCAGATCAGTCTTGTCTTCTTGATAATTATGTGATGAGGCATGTAATGCAGGCCAACACGTATACTCGAATAGATATAATGAGCTAGATCATATTATAGGACCTCGTCAGACAAAAAACGTTGCATGAGCGTGAAATTCAGTCGATGACGTGTTGATCGCTTGGCGAGCGAATTGCTGACACATGTACAGAAACGTAACATAGATGTCGCGGTGTTCGCGTGGCAGTTTCTGGACACGCGATCACGCCACGAAGTAGCACGTGAATTTCACGCCTTGTCTATCTGATGAGGCGTTAAAAAATAAAACTAATCCGGCTCGAAGGACCAAGTTCTCTACAAGAGTTTATAAACTGGATTCTGCACCCTCTGAAGTCTTCACTAGGTAATAAGTAATACAATGATGAAGTAATACATACAGGATATCAGTTGGGGCTTTTGTTTGCAGGAGCTCTCAACTCCCGGTACCAGTTAGAAGGCGAGCGCGATCTACGCCACCACCGGCTGCGCCCGCGCCGCCGCGGCGGCTTAGGCCGCTGCCAGATTCCGCCCCATTACCTGGTATGCAAAATCTTACATCAAACTTAAACTCAAAAGATGCTCTTTATGACAATTGACAAGTCCCAAAATAAGATTATCTCAAATGCACAAGGCGATAAAAATATTCAAGCTCTTAGGGGCCATCCATAAAGTACGTCACACGAATTTCATGATTTTTCGACCCCCCTCCGTCCTTGTCACAGCCCTCCCTAGTGTGACGTCACATGTTTTGCAATGTCACATCGAAAAATTATTAAATTAACAGCAGTTTCGAAATTAGTTTTATTTCCATTTAAATTAAGTACTTTTTTTATGAAATCAACATTATATCAAATATTTGAAACAATTGAAATGTGATGTCACGAAACTTAGGACCCCTCCCACCCCTTTGTCACACCATGTCACACTTTGTCAACTCCCTCCCCCCCTCTTTACGTGTGACGTACTTTATGGATGACCCCTTACTTGACTAAATATTTGGGATAAAACTAGGTATAGGGTTTCCCAGGGATTGCTATCCCTGCAGGATTTCCCAGGGATAGAAAACAGCCTACTTTATCATTCTTAAATATTCCATCAGGTGTCCTACCATCGGGAAGGGAGTACATCATGAAGGCGCTGTCTCCGATACCTCTTAGTGACAGGTAAGAAGAACATAATGTTATTCAACTTGCACCTACCGTACCTAAATGTAAAGTAAGTCGTAAGTTATAACCAAGACGCAGGTAGATACTATGTTCAGAATTTGCACTTTAGTGAAGATCTATGTTATATAAGACATATTCTTGAAGTAAGTATTATTATACCGGACCTGCATATTTTATTCCTGCGGAGGTATTGTTTTTAATCGAGCTTTGACGACAATGTAGTCACTGTTGTCAAAGTAACAAAAAGCTAACTTAGGAAACTAATAACCGTAAATAAGTGGGTACTTACTTACCTAAATACAAAGGTTAAAGGCTTCCTTCATGACTACAATGAGGTTTAGGTCCTACTGTAGCGTGTTAAGAACATACGGTTCGTTTCACATTCGGCCTTTTAGTATGCCTAATTAGGTTTATATCAGCTCCACATACGCAACATTTTCAAAGAAAAGCTATTCAATTAATTATCCATATTCAAATGCCAAGGAGGTGGAGGGCTGCGGCCTTGGGTGGACAGTCTGGGTGTTGACCTTGCTCCGTGCGAACCGACACAACTGACTTAGTCACAGGAAATCTAAAATGCTGTCCACTTTGATATCTTTTCAAGCATAAAAATTGAAATAAGGTTGGCCGGCAAGGCCGCAATTAAACTCAAGGAAAGCAAAGAAAACGAACCACAAACAAAACATATTTCTGAAGAGATTCTTTCTTCTGTGAAGAACGCGCTATGGCAAGCACGCGTAGACTGCCAGAGGGCTGCATGCATGAAGGGATTTAAGGGATACAAAATCGCAATGCAAGCGAAACTGTGTCAAGCTGAAAACATTTTCGTTTCTGTCATTCTTAATCCACCCACTACTTAATAATGATCTCTGCCAATTTTTAAGATCTTCAAGAAAAGACGTAAAGACGTTAGCACGGGCTGAGTTCTCCAGAAAAGAAAATGGTGAAAAATTAATAAGTATTTTTTTCTGTTCAAGCAAAACAGTAACCATTTTGCAATTTTTCACCTGAATTAAAAATAAAGGTCACGACGACTATAAAACGTTTTTCCAAATGTAGGTAGCTGATTAACTGAAGTGGGTTTATTTCCATTAAGAATAATCATCTAGCTAGATGTTATCAGCATACAAGTATAAAATTACCGCAAGCAATTACGAGGGTACGTGGCTAATTCACGTTCCGTTCCCATTTCATTCGTTTTGTTTGTATTTCAATTGACCAGCAGACGGCGATTGGTATCTTTATGTAAACTAAGCTAGATTATGCTATAGGTAGGACCATGTGGGAGTCAAGTCAACCACCTAACAGCACCCTAACAGTCTGAGTAACACCTAATCGATTTAGCATTAATGATGCTACAGAGAAAAGCTACCCTAAAAGTCACGTCAGTCACCACGCGACCTCCAAGAAATGTCAAGATTGAATCACGTTATTATGGGAAGAGATCCAGCTGAAATGTTGCGAGTAAATTACAAGCACAGTCAGCAGCAAACCCTTGACCCTTAACGCAGAGAAAAAGCAATTCAGTCGTGCGTCAGAAATGGTCAGAAACGTGGGCACCATCTTTGTTGTCGTTACGCTCAAAGTTTTAAAACTAAGTTGCTTGGCAACTTACAATGAAGTAGTTTGCGGTCAAATACCTATTACTGTATAGAAAAAAGTTAGCAAGATTATGAACGCAATGTTACTTTGTTATATTCTAATTAATTGAAAATATTTTTTAAATTCGCATTTATTGTTCTGTGTTCAGACATTTGAAATATTACAAGTTTCAATGTAATAAAACATTAGTCATGCAAGAGCATGAGTGCATGAGTCATTTGATGTGGATATCAATAAATAGAATTCAGTTTAAAGTTAGTTATTTTGATTACTTAGTCACTCGTGAAGCTGTAAATTCGGACTGCTATACTATTTTAATCGACAGATTATAGAGTCACATACGTGGTTATCGAGCTTTGACACGCATTAAATGTTGAATAAGAGTAATTGCGTGCCACCGGTATGGCGGTAACCTACATTTGTGGCTGAAATTATCGGCCCACTTCACTTCACAAGGCGCCGCGACCTATTTCCATTTATCGTCAGATCGCTCCACTTAGCTTAGGTCTAAGAGTCGAGTGAAACGGCAACATAGTGGACCTACGGCAATTAGTTATTAACTACAGTCGAACGTGTAACTGAACCTTATTGGTTAGGTATAACCAGAAACTGTTTCTGAATAATGTAAGACTAAAGTGAGGGGTGAGAGGGCAAAACTCTATATTAGATTAAAGTACAATGTCTAGGTAGAGGACACACATGGACCGGCACCTATCAGGTAGGTGGATAAACTCCCTTCAAGAAGGTCCATCGAAAATGTTATTTGTCATCAACGGTGCGATGTTACAGCAGGTTAGGACCGTTGTGTCGACCTAATCGAAAATTCTAGTCTAGATATCGAAATCGATCGTCAAAAGCATTTAAACTGCCGCATCATCAGTATGGAAATTGTTTCAAACGAAAAGTTTTAGTTTAGATATTCAAATTACTCGTAGTTGTTAATCATAGTACTACTAAGCAGTTATGTCGTAAATGTGTACATTGTTGCTTAATTTGCATAATATGCAGGTAGAGTAGGCAGTAGGAAGTTCATCAACATGCTTGACAATTGATCGCGTAGGGCGGCGAGTGCGAGGCGAGGTGTAAGTCCGTCAGTCGCGGAGGCACCGCGACGCGCGGCGGCCATGCGACGGCTGTGCTGCTGTCCCCCGCCGCTCGTCGCCCCCGCGCCCGCGCCCGCGCCCCCGCTCGCGCCCGACATCGTCGCCGACCTGCCCCCGCACACGCGGTAACCACCCGGCACCCTCCCGCCCTTGCATAAACAAACAACCACACCCCCGTTACAACCGTGCCTTTTGTTTACAGAGACTCCAGTGCGCTCACCAGCTTCGAAGGGACGGCGGTCGAAAAGACATCCCTGTCTCAACTGGATAAGGATTCCGCCGAGGGCGTCATCATCGGTGACACCACCCAGATCTGTACGTCCGAAGGTGACGTGAATGACGCGCCGCCCACACCCAAGTCGCCATCAATCAAAGTCGAAGATTACTCTGAAAAGTCGATCGGTTCTCTTTATAGCAATAAAGAGACGCGGTTCGAACACACTCCGGCGATAAGCAACGCTTCGAGCGTAGAGGAACTAGGATCTCACCATTCTATAGCTTCAGAGGTCCACGAACGGATAGAATCACGATCATCTAGTCGAAAATCTGTAACCGCAAAAAGCAGAAGTGCATCGCAAAGCCCCGCAAAGAGCAGAAATCCATCGCCAGATCCGATCAGCAACGCGTACGAAGCGGCGCCCTCGCCGCTCGAGCGTGACGTGCGGAACGCGCTCGCGGAATGCGTGGTCCCGGCGCGGCACGAGGACTGGGAAGTCATAGTGAACGGGCTGCTCCGGACCGAGCGGCTGGCGGCGGACCCGACGGCCCGGGCCCCGGCCACGAGCTGGCGGGCGGTCGCGCGCTCGGCGGCGGCGCACGTGCGCTCGCTGCGGTCTAGAGTGGCGCGCACCGCGTGCTCGACCCTGGGGGCGCTGTTCGAGCACCGCGGCCGGACGCTGGACACGGAGCTGGAGGAGGCGGCGACGGCGCTGCTGGAGCGGTGCGCCGACGTGAACCGGTTCCTGCGCGCGGACGCGGCGGCGGCGCTGGTGCGGCTGGCGCACGGCAGCAACGGCGCGCGCGCGGCGGTGGCGCTGGCGCGGCGCGNTTTATTTAGCTTGCAATTTATGATGTACCTATGTAGGTAATTACATAAATGTTTGTTCGGGTGGAATCTTGCAAGCTGAATTAGTTATGTTATAGTCAAACCTCGAAGTTCCGGCACTCCTAGGTTTGACTAGTCAATCCTCAGGTCTGACTAGAAGTCTTAGTCAAAGCCCAAACATTTCGGTCTTTGACTAAATAATGTTAGTCAAACCTAGGAGTAACTAATTTGGTCAGGCAAACGTCGAAACTCAATTCAATGAAATCGGGGTTTGACTAGTCAAACCTCAATAAGACTTTAAACTAAACTATACTTCATTCTGATCTCGAATTTATTGCAAAGGCGTTACGGTCGGTTCTTTAGGTGAAGGTATGAGTAACTAAAATTATTTACTGCGTTGTTTGTCAGTGTTTCTAGACCGATCTTGAAATTACTAATTTTTAGGGTTCTATTACCTTAAACTTTAAGGTAACAGAAGGTCATTTAAGGCTTAAAGGATAAAGAGTTAAAACGGGACCCTATTACTATGACTTCGCTAAATGTTGTCTATCACCAGGCTCGTAAATCATGAATCATTTTCAAAAGATTTAGTTTTTTATTAACTTTAAAAATAAATAAATCAATAAAATACTTCAATATTTGAGCCCCTCCTATACAGCAAACGTGACTTTTTGCAGTTTTCTGCTCAATATTAAAACTCCCATACAAGAACAGAGTCGCACGGAACCCTTCGTGAGCGAATCCGACTCGCACTTGGCCGGTTTTCTATTTGCTGTCTACTTCTGACCGAGTCTGCCAGTCGTTTCTAGGATTGACTAGGCAAAGCCCGATACAGATTATTTTAGTTTCGACGTTTGACTGAACAGATTAGGCACTTCTAGGTTTGACTTAGTCAAAGGCCGAAATTAGAAATCACTTCGGGGTTTGCCTGAAGGCCTTGGTCAAACCTAGGATAAACCAGTCATTCCACGAAGAGACTGCATATCGACCTTTGACTATGACAGTTAGACCAACTTCCTGACGACAACTAGGCTAGATGACAAAATTTCAATTATTTGTCCGTCAGACAGATAATTAGAAAATATTAGACTCATATTTTTTATTTTCTTTCATAATTAAATAATAACAGTGCTACATCGAGTTGAAATGGCGCGATACGCCACGCTTGAGTAGAAGTTTTACTCAAATGTGACGTCACGCGAGATTTCAACTCAATATAATACTGTAATTATTCGATTATGGAAAAAATTAAAAAATGTGAGTCTAATGTTTTCTAATTATCTGTCTGACGGACTAAATAGAATTTCGATTTCATTACCCAGTCATCATCCCTATTGGAACGCATTAGTACCTAGTATTGTCTATGGCCTAAAAAAGCAAATGTTTCTGCTTTTGTCTATTGTCATTCTCTCTGTGTCACTTATGAAGAATAAACTGAAAATGTAGGTATTTGTCTTTTTATTAGAAATCCTTTATCAATTGATTGAGTTAAAATTTCGGATATAGATGTAATTCGGGTGACAATGCAATATTGTGATGACATGGAGCTGATCTGATGGTAGAGCTGGAATGCCAGTGGCCCCATAGCAACTCCGGGATTAAACGATTCCATCGAGTTTAGGGTCGTTTGATTTGTATTTATTTATTATTATACCTAAATAATTTCATTACAATTTTCTAAAAATGCACAAAAACTTAACAAATAGATTAATTTCACTAAAAATTAAAACCAACTCCAAAACGACTCACCAAAAGATAGGCTATCACCGACTCCGAAAATGGCTAATTTTGTAATCAGTATCCAAATTTTTTAATAAGCTCTATAGAACAATTCAATACCACTTTATCTTAATTTTTTTTAATGTGACTGGAGGCAAACCAACAAACGGATCACCTGTAGTTGGTAAATGATTACCGTCGCGTCGCCCATAGACACCCGCAGATCCAGGGGCGTTACAGGTGTTATTTTTAACTAGCGGCCGCCCGCGACTTCGTGCGCGTGGATCTCGTTTTACCCCCCCTTCATCTATCTTACGCGGTTCAGATTTTTTCATACAAATGTTTTTTCCCGCTAACTCCCGTTCCCGTGAGATTTTTGCAATATCCTGTTGTAACTAAGCTTTAAGGTTATTAAGGTACCTGCATGCCAAATTTCAAGAGTCTATCTTACGCGGTTTAGATTTTTTCATACAAATGTTTTTTCCCGCTAACTCCCGTTCCCGTGCGGGGCACCGCGCGGGCCCGGTGCGCGCGGCGGCGGCGGCGGCGCTGGCGCGGCTGGTGCGGCAGCACGGCGCGCACGGCACGCTGGACATGCCGCCGGAGCCGCGCACGGTGCTGCTGCGCGCGGCGGGCGAGCTGCTGGGCGACGCCAGCGCCGAGGCGCGCGCGCACGCCCGCCAGCTGTGCCTCGCGCTGTCCGAGGACATTCGGTTCCGCCAGATGCTGAAGGACGCGATGCAGCCGACGCGGTACTGCGCCATTGAAAAGTTCATCAAAAAACTGCGATGACACTGATTTTGTATGAAAACATTTTCAATTGTATGTGCTGCAGTAACTAACTATAAGATAAAAGTGTGAAACGATCTCCGTCCCGTTACTTTGTGATATTAAGTTTCTTTTAGTATGAAATTATTTGTACAAAAAGTGTATTTATCGTAGAAATCAACAAACATTCTCCCGACCAAAAACAGGTGGGTAATGTTTAATCTAAAATATTATGACTGAAACGTGCGAAAGGTATTTTTCTAAGTAAAAAAGTTCGGTAAAATTGTTATCCTCCAGTGGAGCGAAATTGATTGTACTCACATAATAATATTAAATTGTTAAATTGCATGTCTGATTTATAAAGATTTAATAGTTTTACTCGATGTATTAAAATATACCAGTACCTAGTGTTTTGTTAATAAACGTTATACTTAGTATGAAAATGGATGCATTTTATTATTTCCCTCCCTGTATTTAAANACATAAAAACCCTGGCATAGAGGCGCCTCAATTGCATTTGATAGTGCAACACTGAGTACAGTCGTACCTGTGTTAAATTAATAGGCTAACTTTATGTATCAGGATTCAGGATTACGGGCTAATTTGATATTTTCATAAATTAACGAAAAAATATTATTATAGGTAACCTGATTTAAATAAATTAAATGAAACCATCAATCGAGCTAGTAGATTTATTTTATTATTCATCAATAATCAAATTCAGAACTTGAATATTCAACTGCAATGTCTGCTCATGAACGCTTCAAACTCGGTACTTCTTTCCCAATCCCATAAAATTCAACACTTAGAAAGTGACAAAATTTTTAAAATAGGTAGTTGAAACCATAGCTGGGCACCGTTAATCAAATAGTTAACTTCGTTAATCGTTAAACCGTTACTAAAAAAATTAACTTCGTTAAACGTTAAAACGTTACATTTCGGAAGATTTAACGCAAGTTAACGTTAATCGTTAATCCGTTAACACGTGATCAGATCAGATATGGATTAGAGCACGTGATAATAAAACGATACAAAATATTGTATGCAAGGTTCAAATAATTTCAAAAGCTTGTATTACGCATAGAATTTATTGAACCTTGCATAAGTACTTTTTTCGTTTTAGTACAACTGCATTTCAGAATAAAAGCTTGTTTAAAAAAAAGTTCTTTTTTATTATAATTTTATTATACACTTTTTAGTTGTATCTCAATCTCAGAGCCTAGGTACAATTACAATACAATTTAGCACCAAAGTGCTCGAAAAGACAAATCCAAGAAACCCAAACTTGATAAGTTTCCACCGTTTCGTTTAGGAATTCCTATGGCCACCTCCTGACTCCATCATCAGGACTCTGGACGTCATCTAGTACTAAATTGCTCAAAAAGACAAATCCAACGAACCCAAATTCGATGCGATTCCGCCGTTTTTTTTAGGAGTTTTTATGGCCACTTGACTCCATCATCAGACCAGCTCAATGGTACCATAACATTGCATTGTCATCGTACTTACATAAGTATATCAAATTTCAGCTCAATCGGTTGAGGAGAACTGGTCTTATATTCAGTTGTAAATAAAAAAATAAATTGCATTTTAACCTTTAACTGATGACATGGTTTTTGTGTAACGTAACTGGTGACGTACGGTCTGAGAGGCCGCTACCGTATCAACAAGACTGTAGCATAGAAACTAGGTAAGGTAGCATACCACAATCTTTAAAAACAGATTGCTAGCATATAGAAGAATTAAATTTAAATAAAATAATAAACTCTAAATATCATTTTTAATGCAGAACTTGCTGTTAAATTATATTATTATGTAGTAATAAAAATCTTTAAACTAGAGATGAGATCGATAATCGCAAATAAAGAAATTTAAATCAACAAATTATAACAAAATTAGTATTTTTTGTTATAGTTCCAACGATAATCAATTTAAAAAAAACCTATCACACATAGGTAACCTATCATTTTAGAAAACTGGCGGTGGTGAAACTTTTGTATTTTTTATTGGCTGTCAGGGCATTTATTGTTTGGCATAAAAGTGGACCGTCATTTTGCACTTTCTGACTGATTCTCGTCAATTGGTCCTTCATCTTTAAAAACACTTTCTTCGGCTTCCGAATCATGGTCACTTAGCTCCAGAACGATGTTTTCAGGAACATAATTCGGCTTCCGACCCGACTTGGGTTTTCCTTTTCCGGATATTTTTCAACTGGCGAATTTTCAAGTCGTTTTATAAAGTATGGCACTATATTCCCAACTAATGATCCTACGCTTCTTTTTTGGAATCAATTGCATTATTTAAGTATCAATTGCAAGTAAAAACTGTAAAAATATGAAAAAACTGTATGAAAAAAATGTCACGTAACTGGTGACATGCGGTCTGAGAGACCGCTGCTGAACTTTACATCGATGTAACTTGCCGATTTGGAGCTGAATGATGCAAATATCCTTACCTACGGCGTAGACACAACTAAGCTACTGAAGCGGTGAAACATGGGAAGTACGGGGAAGGGGGTGAAACGATGTTTCACTGACGCCGCCCGGCCTGTGAGACCGCTTGTCACCAGTTAAAGGTTAATAATATCGTTGCGTTGCGTTAGTGATCTGGTTACAAAATCTGTTGTTTTGGGGTCTGGAAGTTCTGGAAGCCCGAACGTAAAAAACGTACTTGTCAGAACGCGTTTTTCAGCGTGACTGCTGTATCTTTTTGGTAAATAGTAGGTTAACGAGTCCGTTAACATTTTTTAAAGTTAACTTAAAAGTTAATCCGTTAACAGAAATGTTAACTTCGTTAATTAACGATTAACCGGTTAACGAGTTAATGCCCAGCTATGGTTGAAACAAACCACAGCTAATTTTCATAGTGGACTGTACTATACGATAAACATGTCAGTCAATTTGACAACCTTTGTCGGAAACATTATTATTAGTTTAGTATTTCTCTTCGACAAATACTTTAACACATTGTGAACCACTTTTCTTTCACGATTATAAAAATATTTTAGCAATTTAATTCATAAAACCAATTGCGCACATTTAAAATAAAGTTTGTTTACACTTTGACAGCAATAGACTGACATGCAAGGTGACAATGAATCAATGAAGTTTTCAGTTACTGTTGCCATTAAAAGAAATTAGTACCATTAGTTTTCCGCAACATGGCGAGGGTTTTTATGTTCCTGGTCAGGCTATAGTATGAAAATGGATGCACTTTATTATTTCCCTCCCTGTATTTCCTCATAAAAGCGTAGACTATGAAGTTAGTAAAACCTTATTATCGATTTCTTGCTCTATTTACTGCCAAAATCTAAAACGTCACAAGTCACAACTCACAAGCTCGATTGACATTGTCACATGCAGTCAAAACATCCCAGCCACAACAGGCCATAACAATATCTGAAACCCTCTAGAATCCAATAATGTTCCTCAAATCATAAATTCCAATTACCCATGATGGTCATCGCCTGAATGGCCTGGCGGCCCGAATTATCGCCGGCATCGCTGCTGAAGCTGGTGTCGTTTCTGAACTGGGG
Source organism: Ostrinia furnacalis (assembly GCF_004193835.3). Lineage (NCBI taxonomy): Eukaryota > Metazoa > Arthropoda > Insecta > Lepidoptera > Crambidae > Ostrinia > Ostrinia furnacalis. Next base: position 284,895 of record NW_021135728.1, on the reverse strand, counting down.
TGCTCTGTATCTGTGGTGCTGTGCTAAATGGCCCAAGCAGAGTCCCGAATGGTGTTCCCGATTGGTGACGGTACTACACGGCAGCGTCGCAACTGCCGTGGGCATTTATCAGTGTGGAGTGCGCTCAATCACGCCATGGCGTCTAACCAGTGAGTATGTTCTACTTTTTGTAGCATTAAGTACGATACTTGGTAGCACAGGTTCCGTGCTTAATACAACAGGGCAAAAGCGTCTGTTATAAACTCTACACCTAGCGCGTTATCAGCTACCTGCCTGCCTAATTTGAATAATAGACACAACGAAACTGATAATCACAACACAACCAAAAAAGATGGAATGACTATGACACAATGACATATGGCGGTCTTAACGCTAGGAAGCCATCTCTTCCAGACAGTGTTGGGGTAGACTTAATCTCAGAGTTATACCAGTTTAGGCTCTGGCGAAATACCTAGGAGAGCCATCAAGCTAAGGATCAAACGGCTTTAATAGGATACGCCCAAAGAAATTACGTTTCTAAATAATAGATGATAGAGAAGACAACAGAAATCATACGCAGTTCAATACTCTATACCAACAAATTAAAAGCTTGAACTCCGTGAACTTACGAATCACTTAAAAATTCTCTGTCGGACTCGGAAAACGGTTGAGAAACAGTTCAATAACATGACTAACGAAATTTCTATACTCGTGGTTCAATGTCGTTAACATGACACGTGTTCCAGTGAAAATAACAAGCTGGCACTACGCACTGATGGTTTGGTCGTGGGGCTACTTCGCGTTCGACCTGATCTGGTGCCTGGTGTACTGGACGGAGAACACGCTGATGCTTTGCCACCACACCAGCGCCCTCTACGCCATCACCATCTACATGCAGAAGCAGTACACTGGCTGCACCTTCGCCTGCACCCTCGCTATGATGGAAGTCACGAACCCTTTCCTACAAGCACGATGGTTAGTTAGAGTCCGATTACAAAACTACGCTGAAAACTCGATTCAAATTGAACCATAAGTTAGGGGGCGTCCATAAATTACGTGAGACTTTTAGGGGGGGGGAGGGGGTCAACAAAAACCTCACTAAATCTCACGTGGGGGAGAGGGGGGG
>NW_021135728.1:279461-283744 GCF_004193835.3 Ostrinia furnacalis | reverse complement strand
GGGGGGGGAGGGGGTCAACAAAAACCTCACTAAATCTCACGTGGGGGAGAGGGGGGGTCTCAGGAAATATCACGTAATTTTTTCCGCAAGAAATAGAGAAATAGAGTTTGCCAGAAAACTGGGTTTTAATCTTAAGTAAAAAAATTGGCCAAGTGCGTGTCATGCCACGCGCAGTGTAAGGTTCCGTAGTTGTCCGTCGTTAACAAAATATATTTTAGAAGCAAGCAATTACTTCATCTAAAGTCACTTTTAATATTTTCTTTTAAGGATTTTTTATTAGATATGAAATTTTATAATACATAAGTTAAATGACTATTACTCTTAAACTAACTGACCTACCCTAACCGTTATAGTTTTCTTGAAAGTTCATAAAAAGCAGTATTATTATGAATTTTTCCAGATTTTTCAAGCCAACTAGTCTAGTTTTTAGGGGGGACGCGAACAAAAATTGGCACTTTCAACTTTAATAGTTTGCAAACGGATCCCTAAATCGAAAAATAGTCTTTGAAACACAGTTACATTACTCCAAAACTATTAAATTTCGGATTTTTTAAATATCACGTGAGATTAGGGGGTGGGGGAGGGGGTCAGGCAAAATCTCACCAAATCTCACCAAGGGGGGCGGGGGGGTTGAAAAATAGCCAAAATTGTCTCACGTAATTTATGGACGCCCCCTTATGCTGGTCAAATATATCAATGTTAATAAGTTACTTAGGATTTATCCTAGAGCTAGACTACTTAGCTTTTGCCCACGACTTCGCCCTTGTGAGTTTCAATCTATCACAGAAATATTAAGTATCGCGCTAATGTCTCACTCTCAAAAATCCTGACAAAAACTATACCACAGTAATTACCTATATCCTGGCAAAAAATATATTTTGCGAATCCGCCCTTTTTCAGGTTTCTCAGATACGAAGGATATGACACAACCATGCTATATTTCCTAGTGGAGGTGACGTATCTACTGAGTTTCCTCGCGGTGCGAGGAGTTCTCGGCACCTGGGTCATATACAGGATCGTGGAATCGGATATATTCGACATGGACGAAAAAATCATATCCGTTATCTTCTATTTCGTCTCACTGGCGTTCATCAGGGACATTGTGGGCTACATCGTCTATAGATACAGAAGTAGAATCGTAAGTAGGTAATTTTTAAATTTTTAAGACGTTATCAAGTTTCTTCGCTTTAAAATATCTTTGAGCGCTCCTGCACATGACGCCGCCGCCGCGTCTTTGCACCGTTTCACGGTGAAACACCGCCGCCGCGCCGCGGGCGAAATTATGCTTTGATTGATGGCGCGGTGGCGGCGCGGCGCGGCGGCGGTTTTACTCGGTGCGTATGAACAGTGCAAAGGCGCGGCGACGGCGCGGCTGAGGCTACTTTCGGCTTATAGCGGTCCGCCCCGGGTGCCAAGCATCAGGGGGTGACACAAGTAGCGCAGATTAGTACTCACTGGCACATCTGCATGGCAAATCTGCGGTCTATGTCATGAATTGTCATGATACGAGGAGGGTGGGGGGTGCGATTGTCTTTCAATCTTCGAATCGGTAGGTAACCCCAAAAATCATGGGGGGTACCATAGGACTTGTGAAGGGGGGGTGACCGCCCCGGGTGCCATGAGGACATTAACATGAGGAAAATCTTAAATGTGATTAATATGTATAGTGTATAGGAGTATGTATGATAAGCTCTACAAGTTTGAGACTAGGTGTGATAGTTGAAATTATGTAAATAGTAGTTATTTACATAATTTAGTCATAATAGATTTTTTTAGCTATTGGGTAGGGTAGTCGGTATTCATGTCAGGCTGGAATGGTCTTTACTTTTACGTGCTTTTACTATAGCATTTTTTTCTCTAATTTCAGGAAGCATTCAGAAATTATTTGGATGAAGTAGGCATTTTGTTAAATGAAGGACACTAACTAAAATTAAAAGGAGCTTTAATATTGTATGTACTATTTACAATAATGTGAAAATTTTGTAACATTGCACAAGTTTTTGATAAAGTTTTGTTTTCTTTCTAACACACAGTTTTATTTTATCAAAAATACAATTTCAAAATTGAATTTAAAACTTATAACCGAATTAAAAATTCTGACATAGTCAAGGGTTTAACAAATGGAAATTACAATGGATAATTGGATAGGTCACATAGCTGATGGCTGATGGGGCAGTAAGGTTCTGTTCTGGCAGTGTAGCACTCGCACCCAGTAGCTAGACAGACCACCTCATTAAGGTAGCAGGAAGGGCCTGGATGCTGGTCACTACCAACATTAATATTTATATTAAAATTTCATATCCACTAACTTTATTTAACTACAATCACATTTGCTATTACCCTGCTTTAGCAAGTCAAAAAATATTAAATAGATAAAAAAGTAAAAGACTTGGTGCTCTGATTTTATATATAATTAAATACCTATACATACCTATTTAAATTTCATAATTATGGAATTTTGGATATTGGGATGAGAATAAATTAATTTAAATCTTAATAGAACCAGCAACATCCAAGTGTCTAGCAGACAGTTCTAGTTTTTATCTATTAAAAAACTTTAACTTAAATAAAACTGATATCAGTTTTTCAGAATGAAGTTAGGTTAATTGCCTTTCAGGGTGATATGTTAGTGGATATTGGAAAAGAAAAACAAAAGTATATAAAAAGTTTGCTGAATATTATAGTAGTCAGTCTCTCCTATGGTTATAGTTCTTTTTGTGGTTTTTTCTATCTCTCCAACTATTAGAATGTCTATTACGGCTGTTTCCTTTATAACTATTGTCAGAGTGCAATTCTCTAGACCTGAAATCATCCCTTCCATGTGGTTTGTCCGATCTGTATGGATGGTGTCTATGTGACCAGTTGCCTTGTAAACTAGCTAAAACTAGTTTATCAGTTGTGTCATGGCGAGGAGACTGTGATAGTTTGAATTCTTCTTCTTTTAATCTGTCAGTCATCTCCGCAAACTGTTGGACGACGTTAGCCTGTGCAGCTGAAAAATCTATATTTGGATCTGGTCCCTGACATCTTATCGGCGGAGGCAGTAAGGAGGGACGCCCTCTGCCCTGCAATGTCAGCGTCTTGTGATACAACGCTGTCCCTCGGAATAACGCTATGGCGTAAGGCACAGAGACTTCGTGACAAAATGTTATAAACGCGAAGCTTTTTTGGCGACCGTCTTTATCTCTGGCTATCCTCACTTTCTCCAAGGGGCCTGCCTAAAATGTGTTAAATATTGACAGTAAAAGGTAGAAAAGTTGAAAAATAGATTAAAATAATTCCCACGCAAGACATACCTGAAGGAATAACTCGTAAAGCAATTCTTCTGTAACTTGTTCGGGCAAATTGCCACACCATAGTGTTCTATTGTCATCTTCAACCATCGCTGTTAGTTATATTTGTTTAGCCTCTAGATATTATGAGGAATAATCGTAGCAAAAGCAAAACAACCAAAAAACACCACAATCCAACACCAACAAGTCCAAAAAAACGTCAATCAGCGAATGAATGAATGAATGATCAATGAAGCTTTGTTTGGCACAGATTAGAAATATTGGACATTACGAGGCGCGATTCCGAATCTAAGCTGTATGGAATAAACCACAGATATGGAATAAACTTAAGAGTTTACCAAGGTAAGCGTCCCTGGCCCCTGCAGATTACAGAGTTTTTGTTAGCCTCGGCTGACACCTAGGTTTAGTCGGGCGGTTACTCAGTATGGTCACGTCATGTATAGCCTGACCAGGAACATAAAAACCCTGGCATAGAGGCGCGTCAATTGCATTTGATAGTGCAACACTGAGTACAGTCGTACCTGTGTTAAATTAATAGGCTAACTTTATGTATCAGGATTCAGGATTACGGGCTAATTTGATATTTTCATAAATTAACGAAAAAATATTATTATAGGTAACCTGATTTAAATAAATTAAATGAAACCATCAATCGAGCTAGTAGATTTATTTTATTATTCATCAATAATCAAATTCAGAACTTGAATATTCAACTGCAATGTCTGCTCATGAACGCTTCAAACTCGGTACTTCTTTCCCAATCCCATAAAATTCAACACTTAGAAAGTGACAAAATTTTTAAAATAGGTAGTTGAAACAAACCACAGCTAATTTTCATAGTGGACTGTACTATACGATAAACATGTCAGTCAATTTGACAACCTTTGTCGGAAACATTATTCAATGAAAATATTGTCCGAACCCTTAGTATTTCTCTTCGACAAATACTTTAACACATTGTGAACCACTTTTCTTTCACGACTATAAAAA